>NC_052489.1:21931297-22199237 GCF_009730915.1 Dioscorea cayenensis subsp. rotundata
GGACGAGTTTAGTCGAGAGGTAGACCTCACTGATGTTGTCACAGAAGACAACTGTAGCTTGAGGTAGAAGCTGGTGCAGTTCGGTGAGGAGCTGACGAAGTCAAGAGGATTCAGCGACGGTATTGGCGACAGTTAGGTACTCAGCCTCGGCACTGGAGCGAGACACGGTTTGGTGTCGTTTGGAGGACCACTAAATGAGATTATCTCCAAGGAAGACGACGTAACCTGATGTAGACCTCCGAGTATAGGGACAGCTGGCCCAGTTGGTATTAATATAAGCGGTGAGAGAAGTCGGGGTAGTCCGATGTAGTTACAAGCCGTAGTTGATGGTGCCCTTGAGGTAATGAAAGATACGCTTGAGGAGATTGGCGTTCGGCTCACGTGGATCATGCATGTGAAGACATGCTTGTTGCACAGCGTAGGTGATGTCCAGACATGTAAACGTCAGGTGCTAACGGGCGCCAGTGATGCTTTTGTAATTAGTGGGATTTGTTACAGGGATACCGACGGAGCAAATCTTGGCGCAGGTGTCGACAAGTGTGTTGCAAGGTTTGCAATTCGTCATACCAATGCGGGCAAGGATGTCCTCTGTGTACTGCCGCTGTGACAAGAAGAACCCGTCTGCTGTGCGTTGGATAGCGACACTGAGAAAGAAGTGCATGGAATAGATAGTATCCATGCCACAATGATAGATGAACTGCGAGGGTTCGCCTTTGAAGCCAAAAATCCTGGGAATATAAGGTAAGTCATAAAACAATGAAACTAAGCCCCGGGAGCTTGCTTGAGGCCGTACAATAACCGATTGAGGTGGCAAACATGCGTTTTGAGCTCAGGGTTGACGAAGTCAAAGGGTTGTTGGTAGTAGACTGTCTCCTCGAGCGTGTCATTGAGGAAGGTGTTGTTGACCTCGAGTTGATGAATTAGGCACTTATTGGCAAGCACAATTGTGAGGACGATGTGCATGGTGGCCAGTTTCACGACCGAACTGAATGTCTACTCAAAATCAACATCGGGTCACTGAGAGAAACCCAGAGGATCCAACGAGTCTTGTATCAATCCAAGGAGTCATCAGGATTCAACTTGTGTTAAAAAATTCATTTACTTGTAACCACATTAGCACTAGTGGGACATGGAACAAGGTTCCATGTGTTATTAGCGCGCAAGGCGGCGAACTCTTGCCCATAGCGAGGTGCTAGTTGTCATCATTGAGGGCCACGTGATATGTCCGCGGAATTGGTGATGGAATGTTGATATTCAGGTTCAATATGTGGACATTTAGGAGAAAACCGCATTTTCCTAGTAGTGCGAGTATGTGAAGGATGAAATGGGAGACGTACATGTCTTCCTAGTTGGCATGCATGGCACAAAGGGTATGCTACAATCTTTTTACATGATGTATAGGTAGCAATAGCAAGATGGGACAAAGCTTGTTGGCCGAGGTGTCCGACATGATGATGCCATATTGTGGAGGATGGAGAAGAGACAAAAAGGGCACGAGGAGAAGGTGGCGGCCATT
The DNA here is from genome assembly GCF_009730915.1 of Dioscorea cayenensis subsp. rotundata. NCBI lineage: Eukaryota > Viridiplantae > Streptophyta > Magnoliopsida > Dioscoreales > Dioscoreaceae > Dioscorea > Dioscorea cayenensis. The sequence continues at coordinate 21,932,814 of NC_052489.1, forward strand.
TAAAAGGGTAGGAGGTCGCCACGGCTATTGCACTTAATGATCACATTCTTGGTGTGAAGATCCTTCACAGAAAGGCCAAAGAGGTCAAATTCAACAAAATAATGATTATCTATGGTGAGACGATGAAGAAATAAGGTTTTTAATGAGAGATGGGGTCATAATGGCATTATTTAATTGGAAAGAATGATGAGGAATATTTATGGAGGCTGTGCCGGTGTGGGTGATTGGAATGCGAGACCCATTGCCGACAATTATATAAAGGGATGTAGAGGAAGGAATTCGAGAAAAGGAGGAAATATTACCTTGGTCCGAGGTCATGTGTGTGGACACCTCAGAGTCCATGTACCAATTGGAAGATGGTGGGGCCAGTGTAATTGTGTTGAAAACTTGCATCAGTTGATTTTGGTCCCATGACGTAGGCTGAAAAATAGGGGGCGGTGCAGTGGCATAGTCCTTTGAAAACACAAACCTGGGCTGTGTCCACATGGTGCTAAAGCTTAGTGTCGGGACTGTGGCGGTGAATGCCCCAGGTGGGTGTGGGCCGAGAATCCCCTGTGTCAGCCGGGGGCCCTGTCCGGGCCACATGTGAATGGACCTAACCCAAGGGTGTTAAAACGATGGCCAAGACATCAGGCCTTGGCTGCTAGAAGGTCCGGCATTGCGACCACCGCCACTGTTGAAAGAACTACCACCTCCGTTGCTCCGGTTGGTGATGCGGCGACGATTGTTGCCGTTAGAGCAAGACGAGGTGGAGTTGGTGGAGGTGCCTTGGAGTTGACCACCGCCAGTGGCCAAAGAAGAGGAGCTGCTGGTGTAGCTTTTGGAGTTGCTGGAGCCGGATTTTCCGGTGTGGGTGATGAAGACTGATGGTGGGGGCTTTATGGAGCCCAACTTGAGTTCCTCGAGGATAAGAGCGGAACGCGTGGCGAGGAAGGTCGGCATGGGGCGTTGCATGGACAGTAAGGTGCGCATGTGAGTGAAACGCTTATTCAAGCCACGTAGGGTGTTGAGGACGAGGCTTTTGTCAATGATCAGTGTGCCCACGATGGTGAGTTCATCGGCGAGGTCTTTTGCTTGCGCCAATAATCAACCACGGATATTAATCCCTGCATAAGACTATGGAACTCTTGTTCGAGGTAGATGTCCCATGTGTCAGTGTTATCGCGGTAGAGGCCTTCGATGCGGGTCCAAAAGTCATATGCAATGGCTGAGGAATCCATCACAATGGCGAGAAGATCGGCGGAGACGGCATCATACAATCACGAACGGACGAGGGTGTCAAGATGAAGCCATTGCGCATCAGGAGTTGATGAAGAGGCTGCGTGAATGTGGTCGTCGAGGACGTATTTCTCAAGGGCAACATCGAATAGGACTTGCCATTGGGCATAGTTGCCCGCTTGGAGATCGAGGGTGATGGGGATGAGAACCTTGACGCTAGAATGCCGATGGCTTACACCCAGAGCGCGGTCGTGGCTTCGTCGAAGATGCCTGTCATGATGGGAGTAGAAAAGTAGGTTGGGGAAGGAGATCATGATCGTAGTCTAACTGATGCCATGAAAGCGAATTGGATGATCACACACACTAAATTCATTAGATGTGATTAGCATATATAGAGTACAGGGGTGTATCGGTTTGGTAACTAAGTTGTTATATGCCAAAATGGTTGTCTAACAAATCGCTAGACAATCTCCTAAACTGGAAAACTAATCTCCTGTACCGACATAGTCTCCGGAGGTTACATGGTGCGTAAGTCATGGGCACATGCACAGACCATGCATGGTCTTTATCAGCTAACAATTGGGTCCTTGACTCCTCTTTATTGCTTCTCTCTTGTTCTGTAATTCGGTTCTCCCTCTTATTTTAGTAATGAATTAGTCATTTATCTATTTTTTTTTAAAAGAAAATTACAATATCGGAAAAATCAAATAAAATAATTTCATGCATATTATTATTGATTGGGGAAGAACAAAAAAGGATTCAGCCAACCAGGAGATAAGAGGTCCCTAAAGAAGGGCATTTGGGTAAAAAAAAAAAGAAAGGAAAGTGGGGATACATTGGTGGGGAAATGACTGGCACATTTGACCAAGAAAGACTCACATCATTTGTTGCATTTTCTGGCAGCTTGGTCTGTTGCATCCTCAGAGACAGCACCACTCTCTGCTCCTCCCTCTCTCTCTCTCTTCCTACCACTCCCAACTCCCTACTATTAATTAAACAGGCTTTAGATCAAACTTTCTCAAATTTCAGGGACTACATCAAAATAAACTTGATAAATTAAAAGAACATATTTTTAGTATAAATGATCAACAACAAGAAAGTTTTTTTGTTTTGGGAAAGTACAGTAGGGCAATTCTTGACTCAATCATCCATTGTTTCTTTAAAATTTTTATTTTAAAGAAAAAAATAAAAAGAAATTAGACTTTGTGATCATTTTCCCATTTAATACAAATGACTGTGATCCACACTTTTCTCATTCAAGAACAAACACACGCTTCACATGCTTGAAAAGGATTCTCTTCTTGTTCTCACTTTCAGAGCTAAAGTTATACTGATTTTAATACTTCACTACTTTTTCTCCTTTTATTCCCTCTTCCGTTCAGAAAAATTAAAGACCTTGTTTTTTTAAAAAAAATATATTTATGATAATTAATTTATTACGAAAAATAAATTATTGCAACACAAAAAATCACAGTGCAACTTGTTGGCATCTACTGTGTCTCATTACTGTTCCATTTGTTTTGTACTTAGAAGCCAGCTTGCCATGCATTCAATGCAAGCCTTTAGTTACAAACCTGACAAAATAAATCTGAGTTTCTTCGGGGACCTTTTTCGAAAGCATTTAAAAAAACCACAATTTGTATCTTTTCAGAGGGTGTACACGCAAAAAATGCACAACATTAACGCCATCATCATGAAACGCCAATGTTACAAAGTGCAAATGTAACTGGTCCGTTACGAAAGTAAACGAACGGTAACGTTTCCGTTATTGGCGTCGGTGCAAGGCCCACGCTGTGGCGGGACGGGACTGTGAATGTAACTTAAAAGGGAGGGTAGTTTGGGAAATTCAAGTGAGTGAGGGGATCTTGGGAGACCGGTCAAGAGGGGCTTTGACCGAGGACGCTGCAACGATGTCAGCCCAGTACCCACACAAGCAAACAAAACAAACCCACGCCACTCATCCAAGGCTGAGGAAATCCCCAAACTGACCCTCACCACCCAGATAGTGACAAAACGATGCAGCAACTAGAACAACCCGACAAAGGCCAGCGTTCCCAAGGGTATACCCGTCTTTTTGACCGAACGAGCGAAGTGTGACCCAAATCATTGGGTTCGGATGCTTGGACAATTTCGATTCGGATCCCGGATTATTAAATTAACAAGGGTATTTCAGTCCATTTAATGCTGGTGGGGCCTAGTGAGGAAAAAGAGAGAGAGAGAGAGAGAGAGGGCTCTGAGCGAACACATGAGAGACTGCACCACCTCCCGAAAAAGCGAAAGGGATTTGACAAGAATTATTATTATTATTATTAATTTTTTTTGGGGATTAAAAATCTCTACCCGAATCCGTTTTACAGAGAATCCGAAACCCGAAACTCGATAAGCCAGGGTGGTGGTGGTGTGTTTTAGCGTTGGCCGGAGGTAGAGTGATGGAGGTGGTGGGAGACGAGGGAGTGGATGGCGCCGGAGAGGTTGTTGACGGCGGAGACAAGTCCAGCGAAGCCTTGCCGGCTCATCTCCGTCCGGTCCGCCTCCATGCGGAGGCGGCGCTCCTCCAACTCCATTAGCTCACGGTGACGCTTGTCCCGCCGGTCCTCACACTCCAGCAAAGCTCTGGCTAGCACTCTCGCTCCTTGCAGCATTCCCCTCCCTCTTCTCCTTCGCTTTCCCTCCGGCTCATTCACCGCCGTCTCCGACGACTCCGACAACTCTCCTATAAGAACAAAATAATTCACATTATATACAAAACCATCATAATATATTCCAAACTTCATATTAGTACGTACCTGAAACGGATGGTTGTGGTTGTGGTTGTGGTTGTGGTTGCGGTTGTGGTGGTGGAGGAGGAGGAGGTGGTGGAGGGAGAGGAGGAGGAGGAGGAAGACGAGAGGAGAGAGGGGAAGGAGAAGGGTTGGAGCTAGAACGGAGAGAGTTACGGCGGGAAAGAACGTCGTTGAGAGCTTCAAAGATCTCAGAAGAGAGATTGGAAGGGAGGTTGAGATCCTTGCGGAGGTGCTTATCCATGGACCAGTAAGAAAGGGAGGAGGAGGAGGAAGATGAAGCATTATTGTTAGTAGTAGCAGTAGAGGTATGAAGGGAGGAAGAGGAGATACGAGCTTGGTAGTCACGGACTTTCTTGTAGTCACGGAGGAGGTTGTCCCACTTATCGTTGCATTGGTTTTGGCTGCGAAGGCAGCCGTTTTTCCAGCAGAAGTTTTCGACCCACTTCCAACGGAGGTCGGCAGAGCGAGGAGAAGGGGAGGGGGAGGAAGGGCGGGAGCGGCGCTCGTCGTCGAGACGCTTGGCGTTGATGAGGATAAGGGTTTCGTGGAGAGTCCAGTTGCCTTTGCGGTAGTCACGGGAAAGAGAAGGAGGAGCAGGAGGTGGAGGAGGAGGAGGAGGAGGAGGAGGGGAGGAAGGTGGCTCGGTAAGGACTACAATGGCTGAAGGAGGGATGTTGGTGGATGATGATGGGTCTGACATTGGGGCATTGGTTCCGGTTTTAGGATTGGGTTTTTTTAGTTTGTGAGAAAGAGAGAAAGAATTCAGTGGACACTGCTGCTAGGTTTTATTAGGTGGATGGAGAGAGAGAGAGAGAGAGAGAGAGAGAGAGTGAGAGAGTGGGAAGAGAAGAAGGTGAGTGCCCAAATTTGCTTTTGAAGGTGAGTGTGGTTGTATGTTTCAGTGTCCTTAATGCAAAGTTGGTTAATTTGAGAGGAGGAGGAGGAGGAGGAGGAGGAGGAGGAGGGGACGAGTAGTGTTTTTGTGTTGGAGTTGGGTGTTTGGTTGTATTATTGAATGAGTGTACTTGATTCAGAGTTGGTTAAACTTGTAGAGTTTTTATTTATTTATTTATCGTTTTGGGAATGTCCTAAAAGAACACAAAAAACAATTAATCAATGTCAATTTCTTTAAATAATATTGTTTTAATGATTTAAATAGTCTTGGGCCATATTATTTATGAAAATAATCTTATTTGGGTCATCACATCATTTGTTTAATCAGTACCATGACTGGTTAAGTTATATATCTCTTTAGCGTTACAAAGTTGTTTGGTGTTTAATATGTTTTTCATTGTATATATATATATATATATATTTCTGCTATGTGGCGTTTTGAAACGCTAAATAATAGCATAAACTCCTATGCTACTATTTCTGCATATTGAACCATAATATATATCCATGTATGGTATTGTTACTAGCACTCTAGGAAGAATACTTAATATGGAGCATCAATTATATATCCTTTAGCTTTGTTACAATACCAACTTTTACCCCTCCAAGAACTTGCCATATTCTTACTATTTCATTCGTATATCCAAATATTTCCATGTAATACATACATTTCGTCATAAGATAATTTTCAAAATTTGTAACAATCCCAACCATTATTACTTGTAAGAAAAATCATTCCTAAAGTTGTCATATTTCTGCCTTTGTTATAGGACCTTCTTCTTTTTATTTTCTTATTTTATATAAGAGAAAGAGAAATTTAATTAACTATAGTAAAATTTTAATTTACATTTATCCCCACGGAGAGCAGAGATTTGCAACTTTTGTCTCGCTATATACTTATATTTCATATGAGTTTTTTTACTGTACTTAGAGATGGAAAACAAGAGACTAAATAAAATAAAAATTATTTGATAGTTATATAATTGACAAATGTATCTTTATATATATAGTATAGATATATTAACCACTACTAAAATAAGAGTGAAGTAGTTCATTTTTTTCCCAAGTGAAAGGTTGAAAATTCAACTCCTTTTCAACCAAAAATGGTTGCGGATTTGGGACTTATTTACATTTACCTATATATATATATATATATATATATATTGCAGTGAAATATATAGTTTGAGTTAATGAATGAAACAGTACCAAAATAACATGCTAAAATAACATGCTTTGGAGGATATAGCTTGATGTTACCATAGAGGTGAAGGGCAATTAGTGTTCCATGTTATTGGTGCTGTTGAGTGTTGGAAATGCTGGCCAACTTTAACTTTTCAAATGCCAGTGACCTTCGGGTCTAATGGTACACGGGTCGCTGATAGAGCTCTCACCTAGTGGTGAGAGTTCGATTCTCGATTGAGGGCACATTTTTGGAAGTTGTGAATAGTAGTTGTGTATGGATGGTTCCAGCGCCCACGTGAGCGCGGCACTGTCCCCACTTGTTCCACCGAGGCTTGTGCACGCTCCTGGGTCTCTAGTGGATTTGCCCCGCTCCTCTTTCTCAAAAAAACTTTAACTTTTCAAATGCCAAATATGCAAAAAAAATGGGGAAAAACTGAAAAAGAGAAAAGAGGTTATTTGATGTTTCAAACATTGAGTAGCCTTATGATATTAAAAAACTGGGAAAGTATAATAGGCTGAGGGTAAATTTGATAAATAAAATTAACTTGTCTATTAAAAGATATGTATATTTATGAGTTTTGACTAATTTAGATACAATTCTTCTCTTTATTGTTAATCCACACATAATATCATGATATGTACTTATAATAATTTTTTTTTTTGGGAAATTTGGATAAATCACCTTCCAAGTGGAGAGGCAACCAAGGACCATCTTTCTATTGTAATAGTCATCATTTAAACTAAATTCTAATGGAAAAATTATATAAATTTTGTTAGAGCTAAAGTTCTATAATTGACATTATTTGACACGTATTAAAGATGACATGGCAAAAGCAATTATGTGGTAAAAGATGATGTGGCATGGCTAGATGACTTGGCATGTAGGCATGAAAAAGATTTTTGTTAGATCAAAACCATATTTGGAGAAGTTATATTAGACAAGTGGGTTGCAACTTCAGGAACTAGCAAGTAGGATCTTACCCATATGAAGTTAAAGACGAAAGGAAGACACTTGTATATTTGGCAAGTTAATCAATTGAGCAACCACTTGGAGGCAAGATCTAATCAAAACCATATTTAGATATAATTAAAGATTTGTTCAGATTTGGAGGGAATCTATATATGGGTGGAGCTAATTGAAGACACTTATTATTAGGAGATGATTGAAACTCAAGCTTGAATGAATAAAGATCTTGCTTGGAAGATAATGAAGAACCAAACTTGGATGAATGAAGATCAAATTTGAAGATTGTGAAGACCAAACTTGGATGAATGGAGATCAAGTTTGGAAAGAAGATTTTGAAGATCTTTGAAGATCATCTTTAGTGAGATAGAGATGTGCCTTGGTGGTTGTGACCCTCGGGAGGGGACCTGCTAATATGATGTGAGGAGGCAAGCTAGTTGATGGCAGAAATAGCTCGGGAGGAGTTGATTGCATCGTCTTGGACTGTCACAACCGGGATGGTGGGAAGTGTCGCAAGGTTGTGTTGCAATGGAAGCTAGAACTCAATCAGGATCAGTAGGTAGGACGTGTTTCAAGCTCAATTACAACAGGAGTTGTAATGTCTAATTTTGGAAGATGCCTAAATTAGGAGCCATGGAGATTCTAAAAGAAGGAGATGTTATATTTGGGACGTTGAGAGGCCTATATAAGAGACACTACTTGAGATTTAGGTTGTGCCACCAGAAAGAGGCCTAAGTGTTTGGGTAATTGAGAGTAGGCATCGGACAATCTAGAGAGGGTTATTTTTTACCTTTGTGAGGATGAGTGTGAGAGTTGTACTCATTTATATTACCCTCTTTTAGTGGATTGTTATCTCAGGGCTTAACCACCCAAACATAGGCAAGTTGTGTGCCGAACTGAGTTATCAATTCGTGTACCTCCTTTCTCTTAAATTTTATTGCTTTGCATTATGTGTGTGTTCATGCTTACATGAGAGATTGAGTGATAAACCAACTCACATACACCTCGCTGGAATTATCAAATTCTATTGAACTAACTTAGTTGGGTGCAACACAAGTAGAAACTCTTTAAGTACAAAAATTAAACTCCATGGCTACAATATTGTTTGTCAATTTAATACATTTTATAACCACACCTTCCAAGTATCACTACAAAAATTCTATAGATTTGCAATGGAAAAATCTATTGTAAACTGGGGTTTGAGACAAATTTGCGACAGATTATGGCCGTCACTTTTTCCTTATAGTAATTTTTTTTATGGTAGGAAGTAATCCATTGCAAACATTGTAATGAATTTGCAATAGATTTGCAACCGATTTTGTGTTTCAAAATCCATTGCAAACCCATTGAAAACTTGCAAGCAATGAACTTGCAATGGATTTTTTGAATCTGTAACAAATCCATTGCAAGTTTGTTGTAAATTTACAACAAATTGGCAATGATATTGGACAATTTATGACAAATCCGTTGCATTGTTGTTGCAAAGTCCTATGAAAAATCAATTGCAAATTCATTACAAATTTGCTATGAATTTCCAACGTCGTTTGTGACAAATTCATTGTATTCCCGTTGCAAAGTCTAATGCAAATCCCTTACACATCCCTTGCAATTTTTTTTTAACGTTAAAATTGATTTTCATATATTTCCATATTTATCTTTCTATTTTTAATGTTAATATTATAATTTTGCAAAAAAAAAAAAATTATAACATACATAGTAATAATAAGTGTGTATGTACAAATGAGAATCTATAAGTGGAGGTCTCCATTATCTTCCTCATAATCTTGCTTCTCCTCCTCCCAATGTTAAGAACTCTGACCTGGTCCATTAGGTTGCAATCCATACCGCATCATCATTCTCATATGCCTTCACTAATGATGGATTTGTCTGAGCATTTTTGCTACATCAAATTCTGATTTTGCTGCTTCAACTCTACCATCTTCTTTTTCATGCTCTCCATCTCAGACACAATTTCTAAGGGGATTGCTGTTAAAGGTGGCAGGGGAGCTGATGTAGCACAACTACAAAATAATTTTAGATATAAACTGGATGCCTGAGATCCGAAACCATAAACTCTCTTCTCCTTTTCATCACCAGAAGCTTCCCAATATATATTTATAGCGTCCATATTAGGTAGTGAAGGTTGTGAACCATCTGATGATGGTTGGAATCAATCTTAGCATCTTCTACATGGTGTTCTGCAGTTTAAGCATAGTACTAATTACAATATGTATAATATAAAGCATAAGTAAATCAAATAATCTCAAACAAAGTTAGAAGATATCAAATATAGTAGGTGTCTCTACCCAAAAAAAAAACTTCTTAATTTTTTAGAAACTGATAAGCATTCAAAGGACTTCTTTGGGGGCATGTTTGATTGGGAAATAAGTACTATCTCACAAAGAACCACTTGATCAACCTTATCATTTAGGATATTTAATTATTTAAATAAATATATTTAATAATTAATTTTAAAAATTATTAATATTAGTAAATATTTATTATTTTTTAAAATAAAAATTTTAATTAAAAAATTAATTTTTCTTAATATTAATTTAGTAAAAGTTTAGTCCATTCAGATATAATTTTCCCTAACAATCTAATATTTAAAAATGTTCTCGTAATTCCACACTCTTAATTATATCCCAATCAAATATTCTCTAAGGGCGTGTTTAATTCAAGGTTGTCAGACCCGGCCCGGGCATCGACCCGGCCAAGCCCAGGGGTCAGGGGTCGATGGGTTCGACCGGGTCGAACCGGGGTTGAACCGGGGTCAATAATTAAATATTAAAACAATATATTATAATAATTAATAATTAGAAAATAATCAAAATATAATATTAAAAACCATAATTATAATATAAAAAAATATAAAACTACTTATATTTGATATCCAAATTCATTTTATACTCATAACAAGCACACATCAACCTAACAAAATAATCAAAATTACACACTCAAAGCAACCATCATCAAAATATAAGTATATAACAAACACACATCAACCTAACAAAAAAATAAAAAATACATACTCATAGCAACCATCATCAAAATATAACATGCACACATCAACCTAACAAAAAAATAAAAAATAGACACTCATAGCAACCATCATCAAAATATAACATGCACACATCAACCTAACAAAATAATGAAAAATACATACTCAAAACAAGCATCATAAAAAATAACAATTACATGATTTAAAGTTTAATTTCACACAAAAACAAACACATACCAATCAAAATTCAAAGATAACAAAAAAGTCACAAATACATAATCCAAAGATAACAACAATTACCAAAGTCTTTTGTTGTGACTTCATTAGAGGACTAAATTCTTGAACATCATCTTCTTCAACTTCTTCATATGCATCATCAAATGAATTTTTCTCCTTTCGGTTTGATGAAGTAAGAAACCCCGCCATTTGCTTGCGAACATCATCCGGAACTTTTTTACAAGCCGCAATATTTCCCTGAATGCAAGCTAGGTGATACTTCATTCTATTAATTCCACCACCTTGATATTTTGATCCACAATAAAGGCATGAGAACATCTTTTTTCCTTGTGCATTATTAGACACATTGAAATGGTCCCAACCAGGATCAGTCTTCAAACGAACATTGCCACTTGAACAACTAGAAGATTGTGTATTGCCGGCCTCTAGATCCTATACATAACAATTTCAACCAATATATGTTGTCAATTTATAGTGTGATCTCTATTTGTGATGAAATATGTAATCTCAAATATTTTTTTTAGGCACATGATGTACTCATAAATTTTTAAAACAAAAATAAACAATGAAAAATAAAAATATTACCAACTTACCATATGTCGTTAGCAAAATTAGAGTAACAAAAGCCTCTTTTTAGATGTTCACTCCTTTCTAGAACCTACAAAGATAATATCTTATAAATGTGAGGTGAAGCCAAATTATAGAAAAATAATCAATATACAAAAAGACAATTCCCACTTTATAATCTCTATGCAATCACATAAGAAAGTTTAATATTTGCACGGTGACACATTACTTCCGTCGCTTACAGGGCACTTTATTTAAAGATTAATTTTTTTTTGTAAAATAGATGGGATGAATGTATCATACGGCCTTTCTAATAAGTAATTCCCATGCCATACATATAGATAATTCTCACCATGTATCATGCATCTATTCATAGGATAATTCAACAAATCATTAAAAAAAACTAAAACAACAAAAAAGAAAAAAAAACAAGGATTACAAGATTTTCAAAGCATGGTACACGATTACAAATCATTCAAAAAAATCTCTCAAAACTGTCAACATAATCTGTATGAATCTCTTAAAGCATGGTACAAGATTATAAATCTCTTACCAGGAGCAAGCACAAGGTTGGTGAAGTCACCGGAGCATCATCGGAGTTTGATGGAGTTGGCTGAAGAGAGGGCTGCTAGATAGAGCGATGGAGGAGGACTGGAGTTGAAATTTGAAATTTCACAAAGAAACCAGGGCCAGGGAAGCTTGAGTTGAAAGCCCTAAATTTCATTAACTTTATGACCCGGTTGACCCGGCCGAGTCAACCGGTTCAAAGTTGAATCGGCCGGGTCACCGGGTTGATACCGAGTCTCCATACATCCGGTTCAATGGGTCATGCCCGGACTGACCACATGGCCGGTTTCCGGATTTTCCGGTTGAACCAGCCGGGTCGGTCTGAATCTGACAATCTTGGTTTAATTCATTAAAGTCGGTCTAAAGTGGCTGAATGGTGAGTTCTAAACAACTTCTATGCATTTGGTTCACCGAATTGAAAGTCAAAGTCATGATTTGACAACTTCAAAAAGAAGCCAGCTCACCCTTTTGACTTTAGGATGAAAAACCTTGAAGTGGAATTTTTGTCGTTTTATTTTCCTCACTTGCCTCACTTGCTGTCCCGTGTGTTGCTTGAGATCACCCCCGATTTCACCATTTCCCCATTCCTTTTTTTTGGATTTTGTGATAGGGTTTCCATTTACTCACTCCCGACCTCACCATTTCCCCAATCACTCACTCCACTTTTGCCGTCTACTTTGCCCGATCAAACGCATAATCTCCCTGAAGCTGCCACATTTTTTGTTCGCCGCCCCTTCATATCCGACTTGCTAGACATATCTGCTCCAAAATTATCTTGTTTGTGGTTTGTATGATGCTATTTGGGATGATTTTTACATTTTTCTTTTCTCTTTCTCGGACCGGTTTGTAGCTTGTCCATTGTTTTCCATGTTTTCCTTTTGTGTTGTCCTGATGTGCTGCTTCTTTCTTGGTTTTAGAGGCATTTTAGCCTATTTAAGTTCTTACATGAAGTTTCTCATTTGATTCATGGTTTCGTGGTCATTTTTTTGTGATTTCAGCTTTCATTTGTTGTCTATGATGCGCACAACATATCTATTGTTCTTCATAGCATGTTTTGCTCCTCGATCTAGTGTTTCTTGCATATTTGCAAGCATGTATTTTTTCTTATTTTTTTTAATTTCTGGATTATTTCTCTGGAGATTTTCATAAAATGTAAATTTTTCTCAATCTCTTATTTTATTTCCCTGCAGATCTTCATTTTTCTATGGTTTTTTTTTATTTGATTTATTTCTCAGTGGATCTTCATAATATAATGTAAATTTTTCCAAGATGTTTTCTTATATTTCCCTGCAGATCTTCAGAGCATGTATCTTTCCATTTTTATTATATTTTTTTATTATTTATTTATTCCTCAGTGAATCTACATATCATGTAAATCTTTTCTGGATATTTTTTATATATTTACTGCAGATCCTCATTGCATGTATTTTTTTTTTTCATATTTTTTATATTTTGGTTTATTTATGATTTATTTCTCGGCAGATTTTCATAGTATGTAATTTGATTCGGGGTGTGCCTTCCTTGTGGATCTTCATAGTATGTATTCTTCATGGTTTATTTTGATTTTTGATTTATTTTCAGTAGATTTGCATAACATGCAATTTATTTCAAGGTGTATTTTTTTTTATTTTTTTTCTACACATCTTCCTAGCATGTACTTTTCAGAGTTGTGTTCTTTTTTTTTTCATGTTCAAATCTTCATAACATGATTCAGATCAGATTGTTTACATTTATTGTTGTTTTCCATGAAATCCTCATTCATTCAGTGACTAACACTTTTGTTTATCCATGGTGTCTGTTGCTTCATCTTTTGCCTTATGCATCATTTATTGTTATTATTTTTGACCTATTTTCTGTTTACTATGACAACATGGTGTAAGCTGCTCTTTTTTGTTTACTTTGGTTAGGTATTTCCTTTATGTTCTTTACTCTCAGACCATGGTTATTAGTTATCTGCTTTATTTTTCCCTAGTGTTTTTGCATCTCCTTTTGTCTGATTTACTCTTGTTTTCCTATAGTCTTGCATTTCATTTTGTTTGTTTGAATCAATGACTTAATTGTTTAGTTCTCATGTTGTTTTTCATGCCTATAACATATATATTTTTTTTCATATCAGTTGTAGTGTTCTATAGCAATATGGTTTCCAGAGTTATTTTCTTTTATTTTCCTTTTCCGAATACCATGATGCTTATTTATTTTCTTTTTCTATATTTGTTGTTTCTTTTGATTTCCTCATGAACTGACTACCATTTTTCCTTTGCATGATGTCTGGATTTTTAATAAGTATGGTAATGTGCTTCATTTATTTAAAATATGTTTAATTTTTTTGCTTACCTTATCTACTTTCGGAATTAGTTGTTTAATTATGATGTTCTTTTTGCCTACAACATGTCCAGTTTGCATTTCGATTGATTAACTATATACCACTATGGTTTATGTAGCTAATTATTTGTGTTTACCATGTCCTGATTACCATGTTGGCTATTTATCTTGGGAGTGTTGAATATGATGAGTTGAATGCCTGCATTTTTTGAAGCTAGTGAACCTGTTATTGTTATTGGGATTTCATCAACATGTTATTTTATTTTATTTTTTGTTAATGTTTCCTACTTGTGTTGTCTGTTAACTATGATGAGTTGAATCCCTGCATCTTTTGAAGTTGGTAAAGCTGCTATTGTTATTGGGATTCATCAACATGTTATTTGATTTCATTTTTTGCTATTGTTTCCTACTTGTGTTATCTATTGAATATGATGAGTTGAACCCCTACATCTTTTGAAGCTAATGAAGCTATATTATTGTTATTGGGAGTTTATCATCTTTTTTCCTCTCTTGTAGCAAAAATTTTTTTTTGTTAGCCATGTCCATTATGTAGAGATCTATGTACACATAGATAAACTCTGTCACTTGTAAAGACGGTAGGTGTTCATGAGTGGTTTGTATTGAATTCAATAGCTGCTTGTTCAAATCAATAATGATATCCTCAATTATGTAGATGGTTAGCTAGATTTTTAATGAGTGTGTGAGGTAATTGGTTGCGGCGTTCACTACAATTGTTGTGATTGTTGCCTGCCTATTTGAGGAAATGCATGTCTCTAGGGATGGGAGAAGGAACCATCCATGTTTCGGGACCTAACTAGGGAAAAAAAACATATGGAACGTGTTTTAAGGAGCAGCCATGACTATTGTGTGAGCTACCTTAGGATGGATGTAGGGACTTTTATGCATCTTGCATTTATCCTGCATGATAAGCACCTTCCTCTAGACACGCGACATATATCGGTTGAGGAGCAGTTAGCCATGTTCTTGCATATTGTTGATCACAACACCAAGAATAGGACCATGAGAATTGAGTTTGTTCGTCTTGTTGAAATGATTAATCGATACTTTAATATCATTCTCAGAGCTATTTGTGCCATTTGAGATGACTTTGTTCACTCCCCTAGCGGTTCTTGCCACTCAGAAATTGAGAAGAGCCTAAATTGGTATCCCACTACTACATAACTGCACTTATGTAGCGATTACCTTACAGCGGTTATAAAACTACTACAATAGGATGTTTATTGTAGTGGTTTTGTAGCGCTTTCATACCGCTGCACGCAATTTTCTAAGTAAGTATTACATTTGACTTAATCTGTTGCAACAATCGCTGCATATTAGGATATATATGTAGTAGTTCTACAATTACTGGAAATGTTAAAAAAAGCAACGGTTCATAACTGCTACATATGCATTGTAGTGCAACAGTTTTTAAAAACCGCTGCTTATGGGTTATGATATGTAGTGGTTTTCTTGTAACTGTTGCGTATATGTTATGATAGGCAACGTTGCATGTGTGTTGTGATAGTAGCGGTTATGAACCGCTACTTTTAGGGAGAAGCACACTCATCCACATCTGAATCACCAATAACAAAGTACATTTATCATTTTTTTTGGATATATATATATATATATATATTATTTGTGGGACAATATTATCAGCGATTACAAAGAATTTTCCACCACATATTTCTTAATCACATGACAAGTATTTTTCCTATAAAATAGAGGTTGCTTAAGCAAAATAAAGACCTAAAGTCAAATTTGAAAATGGCCGCTCTAATTTAATAAAATTTATTTTTTTATTTATATTTGTTTTGCAGAAGCTCAAAAACAAAGATAAAAAAGTATCAATATAAATAGATTTAAAACTTTTTATTTATAATTAAAAAATGAATAATAGATTAATCTTAAACAAAGTGCACTATTTTTGAAATAGGTTATTGGATATGATAAAAATAAGATTTTTAAAAAAAATTAGTAGAAAGAAGATATGTAATTATATAATACTTTAATTTATTATTTTAAAATTTAAAAAATTAATTGATTATTGGGAGGCCTCCAATAAAGCGAAGGCTTACAGGTCCCCTTGTGACTAAATAAATCATTATTAACATAGTCATTAAATTTTTTCAATATCTATGCTTTGGAATAACAAAAATTAACATAATTTAAATCTAAATTATGTTATGAAAAAAGCCCCAATAAATTCCCTCGCTCTCTCTCTCTTGGCTCTCTTTTTCTCTCTCACTGGGCCTCGCGCTGGTTCATGCCCTTTTCTCTCTCACGCTTCACGCTTTTGGCCCTCTTCTACACTCTTGCTCTCTCTCTCACTGGTGCTCGATTGGACTGGTTCACATCATCAACCCTGCAATTGGGAGGAGAACAATGAGCTCCTTTCTCGTGCTTCCCAATCCTAGGGCTGGAACCCTCCCTTCATCACTCTCGCAGGTAAAGTATCTATCGGTTTTTTTTTCTAGATTTGCCATTGAATCGATCTTTTTGTCAGAAACCCTAAGTTTGTCCTTGATTTGCTTTATTTGATTGAGGATCTTTATGAATTGATGTAATGTGTGCAGGTTCTTGTTGTTGATTATGCCTTTGATTTAGCTACCATTCATCGTGTTGTTTGTATTCCGCTTGTTGAGGTAGTGGCCATCAAGATACTTGATTCTGAGAGGAATAATAGTGATTTGGTGAGTGTGTTTTCGGATCTGATATCTTTGTTGATTCTCTTGTCCTTTTGATCTGCTGCTTTTTGATCTGAAAAATTAATATTTTTTGTGTTTAGTTTCTTTTTAGTTTGTAGTTTTTGTTTTTGGAAAGAACAACCCAAGAGATTCACATTAAACTATACACTGTTTTACTGAAACAGACAAGCCTCGCATGCCCTGCATTCTCAGTAGGGGCCTTCTTGATCTTGGATCACTGATTCACCTCTGATGGTTTTCCCCAATTTGGATGCATTGGTTCCCCTTGTCCTCCTCCATTTGGTATGAGTTTTTCTTTGTTTATTCAAGAATTCTGCATGATTGAGTACTTTATCCATGCTTGCACACAATCTGTTTGATTGAGGTGACCGCTTTCATCTTGCACACAAATTATTTGATGAAATTCCCTTGAGTTATTTCTTTGCTTGAATTCGATTCAGAAGTTGATAAAATTTCTGTATTTTTTGTTCATTAAGTATTAGTGTGCACTCTGATAAGAAAGTGTTCCTCAAACCATGTATTTAGATTAGTTTATTGAGGATAAGCATGGTTTAGGTGCTTGATGGTTAGCAATCAAGGCTGTAATTCATTTGTAGATCCTTTAGATAATTATATATAATGTTAAATAATAAGAAATTTATATTAGTTTTTTGATGATTTGTTGTGTTGGCAGTGCACTGATTGGATAACAAAACACTCATTCTGTCTGTTGAATGTTTCTTTGAACCTTGAAATCTGAGCCCATCTTTAATAAACTTTGATTATCCTAAAATGAATATAAAACCAGAACTATATATCCATTGGAGAAGAAGAAAACCATAATAGTTGATTGATGATAAGCATGGTTATGTGCTTGATGCTCAGTCACTAGAGCTCTATAATTTATTTATAGATCATAGCGGATAACTATGTATAGTAGTAGAACCTATTTGCTTAAACAAGCCTTTCCATTTTGTTTTACACTTTAAGGGTAAAAAAAAAACTACAAAACTTCATCTAGAAATTGTAATATTTCCTAAAGAAAGTTTACCATAAATGTGAAACATGGACTCTGATAAGCATCTCAAACATACAACGTTAATAGTTAGTGATATGTACTTGATATAAGACTAAAGACCTAAGTTGGGTGAAGAAAGGTTGTATATCCATGTCTGCCCTTTGGTCTTGTCCACTGTTGTTCTTCATATTCATTGCCTTCTTCATCCTCAACTGAATCTTTCTCTCTGTGTATCTCTATATGGTAATTAGAATGAATGGTGTTGAGTGTCCAGAGTTTGTGGAAGTAGATCCAACAGGCCATATGGAAGGGTATATAGCAATTTGGAAACACTGACGATGAGTTAGTTCTTTGTAGTTTGTACAAATCTTTGATTTTGGGGTTGTTCTTGTTATGTCTGCAGTAGAATGAGGTCCTTGGGAAAGGGTCTTCAAAAATAGTGTATGTTTTGATTTAGTTTTGCCTTAATGTTTATACATAGTCTATGTATAAACATTAAGGCATAACTAGTTATTTATGACAAGACAAGCCTTTCTATTTTGATATTTCCTAAGTTTGCAAGCTAAGTTCAGCATGAAAGTCACATTGGATACCTTGATACTTCCTAATTATCAACTTTAAAGGTAGGAAAGAAAAAGAAAACATTCTCATGATATCTATTTCTTTGAGATGTCTACAATTGACAAATGCTTAAGATAGGAATTCAACACTAAAGGTTATTATGTCAGTTATATAACCTTTTGTGATTGACTGGGATAATCATTTTGCAAAAAAAGTTCATTGTTGACTCACAAACTAATTAATTTTTCTCGATCATTACTGGAAATTTTGTGTTAAATTATTATTTCCTGTCACAATTTTTAGTCTTTAATTGCTTTATAATGTAAAGACTACTTTCTGTAAGCTATGCTAATAGTAATGAAAATCTTTATGTAGAGAATCACCGAAATAAATGCAAATAATCGAAAGAGACAAATTAATATGAATACGGAGGGCAAAAAAAGTTTTGCTAGGATAAGAAAACAAATGGTAAGTGTAAGTATGTGTTTTTTCTTGTATTTTGAATTTGATATTCTAGGAACGTTTTGATTAGCTTGACTACATTTATTATGATTAATATTGTTTTGGTTACCTTAAATATACCTATTATGTTTAGTATCATCAATGAATTCAACTTTATGGTCTTTTGAAAATATTCATAATTGTATAGTCTTTTTTTTTGTATGATAATTGTTTTGTGTGGAGATACATTTGATTTTTTTTTTTTTTTTGGATCATATACAAGCCTTTGCTAATGAAAATTATGTTTTTATTTTAAATTGATATTCTAAGAATGTTTTGGTTAACTTTATTATACTTATTATGATTAGTATTGTTTTGGTTACCTTGACTATACCTATTATGATTAGTACCATAGATGAATTTAATTTTATATTCTTTTAAAATTATTTCTATTTGTATTGTTTTTTTTGTTGGCATGATAATTGCTATGTGTGGTGCTAGATTTGATTCTTTTTGGATCATGTACAAGTACTTGCTAATGAAAGTTATGTTTTTGTGGAATTAAAACAACAAGATGCAAATGAAAACAATGAGGTACCAACTAATACTGCTCTTTTTATTGAAACTCGAAAAAGACAACCGAACAAGACCTACATGAAATCCTTTGATGATACTAGCGACCAGATTGTAAGGATTTTCTTTTATTTATATGATTTTATAGTATATTTTTGGAATGTGATATTTTGTCTTACACATAGGGATGACAATTTTACCCAAACCCGACCCGAACCGATTTGACAGGGTAAAACCCGATTTGACCGGGTTTCGGGTCGGGTTTGGGTAAAACCAGATTACTATAAAACGGGTTCGAGTACGGGTATGGGAATTCTGATACCCGACCCAAACTCGAACCCGTACTCGACCCAAAATTAAATTAACAAATATACCCAGACCCGAACCTGTACCCGACCCAAAATTAAATTAACAAATATACCCTGACCCGAACCTGAACCCGTATCCATACCCGACCGGAATTTAAATTAATAAATATAAATATATAATCAAACCGGTTTACTTGTTAGGGTTTTTTGAAAACAAAGTTACCAATTACCAAACACTATCAACTACTCCCAGTCTCACATCAAACATTTCCCCAAACCTCCAGAACTCCTTCATCAACCCCTTCTTCTTTGTTCTCAACGGCAACTCGGCAAGTTACCGACAATTGCAAACACCTCCCAAACTCCTTCATGAAAGCCTTTTTCTTTAGTGTGATTCTTTGTGACTCACGGGATCACTCAAGTACGCCATAGGGAGCAAGATCCTTCTCATTCTCAAGGAGACAGTAGGTAATTAATTAGTGAGATATTCCCCTGTCAACTTAGATGTGGTTTCTGGTATGCCTATGATTGATGAATGGTATGAAAGTTGTGGTATTATTTGAGATTTCTCTGACCTTTTCTAGATTTGATAATTATAGCAATATGATTCTTTGTAGGGCATTTCACTTGGAAGACTTTATGAATCTTGTTCTTCTTAATTTGCCATGGGATTTTTCTTTTATTATTGTTGTTTCTCTAAACAAGTTGTTCTTTCATCAGTGAGGGGTCTGAAGCTTCTTCATAGTCTATATTTGGTTTTTTATTTGACCTATTTTTGGCTACAAAGTCAATGCATATGCAGCATATCCATGTCTAATTTGATAGTGTCTTGCAAAATTCTTAGATCCATTCTTGGGATTGGACAATGGTGAATGAAAATTTTATCTAATTCTTTTTCTCCTGTAACTATTTTTATATCATATTTAATGATTTTACATGAAATGTCATGATTTATATTCCAACTAATTGTTTTTGTGGGTTTTGATTCAATGAGCAAACATGCATCTGACAAATGGCTGCGTGTCTCATTAAAGTGGCAAACATTAGTACATTATATTATTAATGAGGTATCTTTATCTCGGTTTTGATTTAATGCATATCTCTGGTGCTTGTATGTTAATACATTATATTATTTTGCCATGATGTATGTGATGCTCACCCTGTGACAAATGGTTAAGTGTCTCGTTAAAGTGACAAACATTAATAAATAGATGATATTCTTAGAAACCCTTGAAAGGCTGCCATAAGTTAATTAGTTAATTAGATGCATTATTATTATCTCTTTTCCTGGCAAACAAAATAAATCAAGAGATAGGGGTTCGATATTTGAATTATTTTATTTTTCTATTAATTATTATTATTATTATATTTTGTAGATGGATGATGATATTGGTTCTCATCAATTAAGATCACATCAAATTGGGAATTCAACCCAATCAAATGAAATTGAAAGTCCTAATCCTGAAGGTTCTTTTCCAAATGAACATACCATTGAAGAGGACATAGGAGATCATACAGAATCTACTACACAAATTGGAAGGCTAAAAAGTGTTGTGTGGAGTCATTTTAAAAAGACTCAAGTTAATGGGGAGGATAAAGCTCAATGTAATTATTGTAAGAAATTACTTAGTGGGAAATCAAAGAATGGAATGAAGCACTTGCATCTACATATGGAATCATGTATCCAATGAAAGATTAGCCTAAGAGGGCAGAAACTTATCACATCTAAGATGGTGAAAGGCAAACAAGAAATGACAACTACAATCTATGATCCAGAATTTGCAAAAAAGGAGCTAGCTCAAGCAATCATTATGCATGAATATTCACTTTCGATAGTGGATCATCTTGGTTTTAAAAAATATTCATTCGCACTTCAACCATTATTCAAAGTTCCTTCTCGAAATACCTTGAAGAAAGAAATTTTCAAAATTTATGATGTTGAAAAAACGGTGGCATTAAAATTGATGGACACTAATGAAGGAAGAGTGGCAATTACAACAGATATGTGGACAGCAAGTAATCAATAAAAGGGGTATATGGCGATCACTGCAAACTATATTGATGATTCTTGGAATTCTAAATTTATATCATGATTATACATTATTTTTCATAATAGTAATAATTGTTCTTTACTTTTTTATATATCAGAATGATTGATAGTCTTTTTTTATATTAGGTTCATCTATGTCCCTGCTCCTCACATAAGTGAGAGACTTAGTACTGTATTGGTTGGGTGTTTATTGGATTGGAATATTGATGGGAAATTATCCAGCATAACTTTGGATAACTGTAGCACAAATAATTCCATGATTGAAAAGATCAAAAATAAGTTGCATCTTGGGTCTTTGGTAAAGGATGGTTCTTTACTTCAT
This sequence comes from Dioscorea cayenensis subsp. rotundata, assembly GCF_009730915.1. Taxonomy (NCBI): domain Eukaryota; kingdom Viridiplantae; phylum Streptophyta; class Magnoliopsida; order Dioscoreales; family Dioscoreaceae; genus Dioscorea; species Dioscorea cayenensis. The sequence continues at coordinate 21,954,509 of NC_052489.1, forward strand.
ATGCGTCGTTGTGCACATATATTAAATCTAATTGTGAAGGATGGATTGGAGGTGGTGAAAGATGGGGTAAACAAAATTCATGACAGTGTAGTTTATTGGACTGCAATTCCTAAGAGAGTGGAAAAATTCAAGGAAACAGCTAAACAACTACACATGATCTACACTAAAAGCTTGTTTTTAAATTGTCTAACTAGATGGAATTCGACTTACAAAATGCTTGATATTGCTATATCTTACAAAGAAGTATTTTGTAGGTTAAAACATCATGATGATAAATACACTTGTTTGCCAACAACAACACAATGGGAATTTGCAAGTGAAGTTTGTGAGAAGTTGAAGATTTTTAATAGTGTTACAGAATTGTTTTCTGGCACTAATTATCCTACAGCTAATCTTTATTTTCCGAAAGTGTGAAATTAATTTGGCAATATCAAGTTGACTCACTTCTTCTAATGTGGTGATTAGGAGAATGGCGACACAGATGATGAATAAGTTTAAAAGTTATTGGAGTGTGATTCATGATATTATGGGAGTTACTACAGTATTGGATCCAAGATACAAGATGAGCTTGCTTGAATATTATTATAAAAAATTATATCCTATTGATGCCTACCATGAAGCTTTGCTATGATTTATTTTTTGATTATGAGTTGAAGAGTAAAGAATCCACTAGTGTTCCATTTGAAGATATCAACATTTCTATGGTTGATGATTCCTTGAATGACTTTAATGTATTTGTGAAGAGTCAAAAAAGAGCAAAAACAACACATTTTGAGTAGATGAATTATTAGCAAGTGGACTTGGTGGAGCTACTCATGGATTAGAAGATAATTCATCTCTATGAAGATGATGATGATGAATGATGGTCATTTCAACAACAAAAAAAAAACTACGTTTTTGGATTGAAATTTTCAATCCCTACTTTAACATTATTTTGTGGTACTTTCAATGTCTATTTTTTGGTGATTTTGAATGTTTATTTTCAAGTCCTACTTTGAATGTTCTATGAGTTAGGATGTGACATTGAGACCATGAAGTTGAATTTCATTCTTGTTCTATAGAGCAAATTGTTCTTGGTCTTATTCTACTTACTTTGAATGTCTTTTTTGTGTTGCAATTGTCTACTTTGTTGTCTTTGAAGTTTGAATGTCTATGTACCTACTTTGAATGTTCTATGAGCTAGGGTATGACATTGAGTCATTGAGGCCATGGAGACATGTATGAATTTCATTCTTGTTTTATAGAGTAAATTGTTCTTCTTCTTATTCTATTTTGTATTGAAATTGTCCATTTTGTGGTGCTTTTGAATGCCTATTGATCTACCTACTCTATGGTGTTTATTAAACAAAATTACTATGATTTGGCATTGATATTTTTAATTTATATTTAATATTTTAATTTTATTTTAAATATTTTAAAATAGGGTCATGGCGGGTCGGGTATACCCGGTGTACCCGATTACCCATCGGGTGCGGGTGTGGGTTGGGGTTTTAAAAACCCTTCGGGTTCGGGTATATGGGCGGGGTAGTGGGTACGGTTGCGGGTATGGTAAAACCCGCACCCGACCTAACCCGTTGCCAACCCTACTTACACATGATCAATATAACATCAAAAATAAATTTTTACCTATGTTTTTGCTCTATTATAGTCTCAAATGCAAGTTGTTCAATCACAACAAAGTAATGAAAACCAATCTGTTTATGTATTTTCTATGGTGATGGGACGGACAAGACCTGGTCGTGCTATGCTATATGGGAGGAGTGTTACACCAACAGATTTGAAAGGAAAAGGAGTTAGTGGTGAATCTTCTATAAAAGTTTCTCAAAATTTAATTGAAGACATGAAGGAACAGATGAGAGAAGAAATGAGAGAAGGAATGAAAAAAGAAATGAGAAAAGAAATGGAAGAACAACTGGCAGATTATAAATCATCTTTGCAATCATCTATGCAACAAAAATTTCTTTCTATGATGTCACAGCTCCAAGGCTTGGTTCCAGGAATGAACATCAACCAAATTCCTGCATTTAATTTGAATTTTGGCTCCCTAAAAGATGCTAATAGTGTATCAACTCAAGTAATACGTGCACGTAATATCTCCTCTGCTAGTAGCCATGAACCTCAGGTATTCTTTTATAATAATAATCATTTTATTTGATGTCATTTTCTTTTAACAATTTTTATTATCATGTTAAGTAATATAAATTGTATGTATTGTAAAAGTTTCTTCTTATTTATTTTTACTAACTATTTTTTTATAATTACAGGGACAATGATGTTATACTTTCAGTTGGTTTCATCCCACAATATTGAAGATGACTTGTTTTGTATTAAATTGAAAATTGTTTTGTATTAACTAGTTTTCTCATTGAATTTTTATATTATTGAATATTTTTGTCAATTTTAATGTGATGTTATTGGCTCTAAGTGTTTATTACATTGTAGGATGATGTTTGATAATGTTATCATTTTATTGAATTGAATTATTAAAATTATTATTTGTAAAATAGTACAGGATTACAAAACTACTACAATGATTTTATTAAATGTTACAGGAGATATTGTAAACCGTTGCAATAGATTAGATGAAACCATTGCAATAATTTGTACACAACCGCTGCTATAGTTATTCCAAAACCGTTGCAACATATAATACCAAACCGCTGCAATATGTACTAACAAACCGTTGTAATAGATATTACAAAACCGTTGCAATATAAATTACAAAACCAATATAATAGATATTAACAACCCGCTGCAATAGTTATTGTGAAACCGCTACATTATATAAAATAACCATTGCAAAATAAATCACTGTAGTATATGAAGCAATCATTGCATAATTAAAACCAATACAAAAGTCAATGCCAATTGGAATTGTTTAGGCAACAGTGTAAAACCGCTGCAATAGGATGTATAAAACCGAAGCAATAACCTATTGCAACAGGAGCAGATGCAACGACTGCCAATTTACTGCAATAGATCTTATGCAGTGCTTTTAAGGCCTTTTCTGCATAAGTGCAGTTATGTAGTAGTGCACATTTTTCAAAGTAATTAATCTTTACATATAACAAAAATTTAATAATTTCCCCGTAAATCACTCATGTTATGTTTCTTCATTTATTATTGTTATGTAGGATCGTATAGGTTTGTTAGACGGGACGCATATTGATGCGTCCATCCCTCCATAAGAACTTACCCTGGTTTCGTTGTTGAAAAGACCTAACGCAGAATGCCTCGGCTATGGTAAACCCTGAATTGTAGTTCATCTACGTGTTAGTGGGGTGGGAAGGATCAATGAATAACTTCATTGTTATGAAAGATGCATTATCGAGACCACAACCTAAAGGCTTAAAGATGATAGAAGGTAGGAAAAACTTATATTTTAACACTTAAAATATTAAAAGAAAGTCCACTTCACAGATGCTACTATTGTAGGGAAATATTATCTTGTAGATGCCAATTACACCACTATGCAAGGGTTCATACGCCTTATTAAGTGTTAGGTACCACTTAAAAGAGCATAGTGGAAGGGCACCAACAAACCCGAAGGAATTGTTCAACCTTCGACATTCAATGTTGCAGTCTCAAGTGGAGCGTTCTTTCACAATCTTGAAGAATTATTTCAAGATTCTTACTAATAAATGTAGAACATTATATTATTGCCCAACTCTTTTAATATTTAAAATATGAAAAAGTGAAATGCTTTAAATACAAAGGCGTGACACTATTTATCTTCCTTTTATGTGAGAAGTGAAAATAGAAGAAGAAGAAATCGATGATAGAAGGAAATGAAATAAAAGAATGCAACTAAGAAGGAGAACAACAACAACAACACAACAACAACAACAAAAGGTAGATGATGATGATGATGACAATGATGATGAAAAATGAGAGAAAATGATGGAAGAAAATAGAATAAGGTAATTAGGCGATTAAAAAGAAGGAGAATACTAACAACAAAAGGAACATTTATACAAAAACACAACAAACCAGAGAAGATGGACACTATATGCCAGCCATTTTTTAGTAAGGTCAGCTATCTCTCTCCTATCAAATCTACCAGAAAAATAAGTGTGGGGATTTCGACCATGGTCACTTAGTTACAAACCCAGCATCTTAATCTATTTTGTCTATTTAAATTTAGATTTTTTATATATTTGAGCTATCTAGTTCTCTTGTTTAAAAAAATAAAAAAAAATGGACATCTAGAAGCTCGACGTACGTAGACACGGGTTGAAAATAAAACTGGCTTAACCCTGACCCACACTGAAATTGACTTGCCAAGTTATTAATCCAGTGGGTTGGGTTGTCAACTCGTAATTGGTCGTAGCAAGCCTGGTTATGGGTTAGGCCTTCCCCAACTCATGACCCTGCCCAGTCACTCCGATCTTTCAACCAGTTGGGCTAAACTACATTAAACAAAATAGAGGGTAATAATGGTGTAAATGGGGCTTGAACAACGACAACTTAACCAACTAAGCTAGTTCTATCTAGTTCGTATTAAGTTATTAAAAAATATAATAAATAAAAATAAATTTAAGAAGAAAAGTACCAACTCCATAATGTCTTTTAAAGTTTTAATGCAAGTGAAAACATAATGGACACATTACAATCATAGTTGTACTTGTGCTACCAAACATAAAAAATGTAAGTTTGCATATATTATTGGAAGCAAGCTCAAGTTTATCCACAAGAAGCAGAGTTGGAAAGTCTAAAAGCTAGTGAGTTCTCTATCAATAATATGGTGAACACAACAATGGCGCCGGAGATCGAGGTTGAAGCAAAAACCGATGTTGATGAATATGCAAGTTGGTGACAAACGTCCGATCTACGGTAAGAAAATTTTGAAAGATTTGATTACTCTCAAATCCAAGAGGATATCTAGGTAGCTTAATATAATAAATAAATGAATTTAGTACATCCTCTATCTTCTTTAAATCATTTTTAATTATTTTAAGTTAATTTAAATTATTGTGATGAATTATAAATTATTTTTAATTTTTTAACCCATGAACCGGGGTTCCTTTTTAAAATAAAAATTAATTTAAAAATAATTCAAAAGATTAAAAATAGAATTCTCTTCTACTACTGCTGGACTATCCTATTGACTTAGCTTAAACCTATGGAACTATATGGCTGTGCAGGGAACAATAGTTATACACATAAAAAATTTGTGACCTAGCATCACTAATAATTACATTGACATCAACAATAACATTATGATAGGGATGCAAGTTTACGTGCCAATCTTGTAATAAAATGCTAAAAAGCTGGATGTCGGTCCACAGGGAAGAATGAGATTACTAGTAATAACCCTAGTTCCAAAAATTAGCTTAAATAAAAATAATGATGCGTACGAACAAAAGAAACAGAAAACAGAATTAAAGAATACAAAAATAAGGAGGACAAGTCAGGAGAAGAAATGATGTCCAGGCATAGCATTCCTTTAGGGTTTTGATAAGTGAAGGACGAAGGTTGCCTAAACATGCAATCCTATTTGAACTGAGAGATTTTATAGATCATACTAAATCCCTCTTTTAAGGGTGAAGAATAACTAAATCGGTGCAGTGCTGATACAATCATTACACAATTACATTAACACATAGTGAAATCTCGATGTGAGTTAACAAGAATTTCTTAATTAGGTAATCCTCCTTACGAAGAGATTACCCCTAATCTAAATACAGAATAGAAATGTAATTTCTCCTAAAATATATTCCACATGATTTCAAATAGCATGGAAATACTCATTAACTCACTCGGGAGGATTGAGGGAGAAGAATTTTCCATAGTACTCTATTGCTAGGCTTACTCACAATCCCCTTTAATCGTGGTATATTAATACTAGGTGCATATTTCTACTCGGCACAAAGCACATCAAGTATGAAAACTAGGGCTTTCGCCATAATAACAATCAAGCATTACAAACAAGTAATTAGATTCAAATATGAAAGATTGCAATTAAGAAAACAAGTAAATCACAAAGATCCACAACCGATGTCAAAAGATAAGACCCTAGAGTTCAACAATGCCAAACATCTAAGAAATTAGCCCTCCATTAATGGAGAGCAAGTATTCAAATTACAAGACATGAAGAAAATGAATATAAACATAAAAACCCCCTTCTCAATTGTACCGAAAATCGATTGCTGGAAAACTCAAAGGGACCTTCTGCGAAAACCGCCAAGGTGAGCTTAATGGCTATGATATTCCCCTCCTCGATAATAGATCCAAATCTCCCCCAAAAGTCATATCTAAAAGCCTAGGGATTTGTCTCCTTTCTTCCCTAGCCTCGCCTCCAAGAAAAGAATCAAAGATTGAACTAAAAATTCACATCAGGTCTATTTATACCCTGCCACTTACGAGCTGCTTACGGACGTAAGGATGTGGCGGTAAGGAGCTAAAGATGATGGGTCACGAGCCTTACAGGAACACTTACAGTCGTAAGTCCCATCCATAAGGTCGTTTGCTTGTGTTACAGTCTAGCTTACGGCCGTAAATGCTGGACCATAAGGTTCATTATCCTGCCCTTGCGACCGTCCTTACAAGTGTAGGCTCTGGTCGTAAGCTCCTCTGGATAGTCTTACGGGAGTAAGTCCTGCCCGTAAGGTGCTATGGTTTAACTCTAGACTCCTCCTTGGGGCATAAGCATGCCTCCAAGGTTCTCTGGAAGAGGCTTACAGCCGTAGGTCAAGCCATAAGTTGTCTGTAAGCCATCCTGTTTGCCTTGTTGATAAGTGTACAACATGCATATATTATATATCACTTTGAACACTTATTCGGTATATATTAGAACTGTATTGTGGAATTTAATGCTAATCTAATGTGTTTCGCATTTTTAGGCTTAGGACAGCATTTCAAGATAAGAGAGGGCCAAAAGAAGCATTTCAGACCTCAAACGATGAAGTTTGAGCTCTCTTGGCATCATTTGAACAAGGATAAAGCAAATTAGGTGGCTTATGGTCGTAAGTCAATTCCAGAGGACCTGTAGGCATGCTTATGCCCTTAAGAGGGATTCAGAGCCAATTTAGAGGACCTTATGGACAAGGCTTATGCCCGTAACTAACATCCAAAGGAGCTTACGATTAAAGCTTATTCCCATAAGGGTGGTTGTAAGAAGTAGAACAAGTGAAGCTTACAATCTATTACTTATGGTTGTATATTAAACTGTAACATAAACAAAAGACCTTACAGACGTGACTTACGTTCGTAAATGTTCCCATAAGGCTTGCAACCATCTTCTCCAGCTCCCTCATAGCTACGTCTTTATGCATGTAAGCAACCCATATGCAGTTGGGTATAAATAGAACTTATGAGGATTTTTAGGACATTCAATTCTTTTCTTTTGGGGTATTTCTTAGAGGCGATGTTAGGAAAATAAGAGATGAATCTCCAACAATTAAGGGGTGATTTCAAGGGAATTGGGATCAACATTCAAGGGCTGAAGATCGTAGCCGTCAAGTTCACCTTGGTGGCATGCGTGGAAGCTTTCCTAGGGCTTCTCCGGTGATCATTCATCAGCACAACTAAGAAGGGGGTTATTATGGTTTTTATGTTTCCTCCTATTATTTGTATCTTCGATGCTTGCCCTCCATTAATGCAAGACTAATTTGTTGATGTTTGGACATAGTTGAACTATAGGGTTTATACTTTTGACATTGGTTATTGGATCTTCGATGTTTTAATTGTTTTCTTAATTACAATCATTTCTATTTGAATCTAATTAGGTTTATGAATGCTTGAGTTATAATGAGGTGAAAGCCCTAGCTATCATGTTTGGTGTGTACATGACGAGAAGAAATTCCTACCTAGCATAGAAATGCCGCAATTCGAGAGGGTAGTGAGTACACCTCTGGTTATGGTACTTTGGAGACTTCATTTCCCGTAATCATTCAAAGTGTGTTAGTGATAATCTCTGTGCTCTTTGCAATCATGTGGAGTGGATTTTAGGAGAAATCGCATCTCTACTCTGAATTCTGATTAGGGATAATCTCTCTCTGCGGGGAGATTATGTACGTAAGAGATTGTCATTAGTTTGCAGTAAGATTTCATAGAGTGTTAATGCAAATGTATGGATGTCTGTATCAGCTCTGCACTTATTCAGTTACTGTTCACATGAGAAATTGAGTCTAGTATAATTCTGAAAATTTTTCGGTTCAAATAGGATTACATGCATAAACAACCTTTGTCCTGCACTTTATAACCCTAGAGGGATGCATAAACAACCTATGCCCGGATATCGCTTTCTTCCTTGACTTCTCTCATATTATTTTTTGTATTTTCTTATCTTTGCTTGCTTTTGTTCATACACACAATATTTGATCACTTAGGCTATTTTTTCGGGTTTAGGGTTACTACTAGTATTCACTTTTTTTCATGTGGACCGGCACTCTGTTTTTACACACACTTTATTACACGATCGAAACGTACACTTGCGTCTTTATCACTTGTCCTTATTCAATTGATGCCGAGAGAGTTCCATCCTCTTTGTTTAGGGTCTGAAATGATTGTTTTGGCTCTCTCATGTTTAAGTGCTGCCCAAAGCCTAAGAATATAAAACACACTATGTTTAGCGTCGAATTCCACAATATACTTCTAATATATGCCTAATTAGTGTACACAATGATATAAATAATAGAATAATGTACACTCATCACATTGGTCTTTAGTGCATACCATTAAGTATGAAACTCACACATGGTTGCGAATCTAAATCCCAGTCTCTATTAAACACTAAGAACTTATGATAAACATCTAAATAGGCAAACAAATTAACCATCTTATTTTTGGTATTTTTGCATAAGATCTAGAACAAATGCAACTAAAGCTACATGAGGTATATCTCTATAATAGCTCAACCACTAAGCCTTTATTTCTAGAAGGCCTAAAACTTATTAAGTTTCTAATCTAAATTTTCATAGTTCTTCATCAACATCAACAACATCATATAAAAATAAGTGGACCCTTTGGTTTATTTAATTGTGTTCAATTCCTGATTAGTTCGATGAATAGATGGTGTGTGGGCATTGAACCATAGTCATTTATTTATAAACACAATATTTTAACTACTAAGCTAGTTTATCTGATCTGTTTAAATTTATATTTTTATACATTTGAACCTACAAATTTTTAGACATACTAATACTAACCGATTAGCCAACTCTAATCAGTTTAGTGACAAGACAGACTCGCCAAAATTGTTAGAGTTACTAACAGGTGGTGATCTTTCTTACCAGTTTGATGACTAGCTAGATGGCTAATTCAATGACTAGAGATTCTAAAAAGTTAACAATTTCTCTTACTAGTTTAGTGAATAGATAGTTATGATCTATTGTAAAACATGTAGGTGTGTGGATTTGAACTATGATCATTTAGTTACAACAATAACATCCTATTTCTCTTCCTTTTTCCCAACCTTTTCATCACATTTCTCTTTGTCCTTCCTCTTTATCATAATATATACGAGCACAATAACTATTGTTAATAGAGTTCTACAACATATATGAGATAAAATGAAGAAGAGGAATGAATAAACAAAAATGATGTGGACATACATAATTACGAGAAGAGAAAAAAGGAAGAAGAAGAATCACAACAATAAGTCGAAGAGAGATATTGAGAAAAAAAAAGAAGGCACAGATGTAGGATGAGAGAATGAAAAAGGAAAAAAAATTACAAGGACAATTTTGGTTTAAAAAAATTCATTTGATGTGCGTAGATACTGCAGAGAAATTATAGGTAAACAATAGCGACTTATTGGTCACTTCAAAAGTTATAGGCACTATGTAGTCATTTTGAAATTACTGTGGAACGGTATGGTATTTTCCTTCTATTTAATTATATAATATAATTCATATTTATGAACTAGTTATCTTTATATTAGATGCATGTATGATGGATAGGTTATATATTCAACAAGATCTTGTTAATAAACTAAGTTTACGAGGAGATACTCACATGAGTAATAAAAAGTCATAAGGAATTAATTGTGTATTTTTAGTATTTACTAAAAAATGTTATTTTAGCCATTAATTAATTAAATATACATATGAAATATACAACTAGTAAGTTAAGATTAAAAATGTCACACAAATAACCCGAGTTGATAAACTAGATTTCAAAATGGCTACTTGACCATTGCCGACTCCACAAATTTGAGTTTAATAAATTCAGTGCCAAATGGGATTGATATCTTATCACTTGTGTGTACTCCACCAATTTTAGTTAATAAATTCCTTGCTAAATCATATTGATATCCACATCGCTTTATATGGACCCCTCACATATTTGAGTTTGGAAAATTCTGATCCCTCCAAAATCATAATAATTTCTTTATCACTTTGTTAATTCCCTGAGCATTCTGCAAAAATCTCGTGGCTCATTGCTTCTTGAGAAGGCCGAGCTGCCAGTTTAAAAAGGCTCAACCATAACTTGTCCACCTCCTCACTTTTGTCTTCATTTCGTTAGGGTCATGGAGCAGACGAGTTTATGAGGATAAAAGCACCGAAAGTTCTTTGCCACTACTGAAGGTGGTTGCATGATATAGCTAAAAAGTTTGATATGGTTATAGGTTCGGGTATATTTGAATTTGCGAGTTAGTCAGGAATCAAAGATGAAGTTTGATTTTGATGAGTGCTTGAATGAATGTATTTTATTATTATTATTATTATTTATAGCACTTTGCATGTAATTGTTGAATATATGATTGAATTTGGTGCTTAATTCACTTCTATTTTGTATTCATGCTAGAATAAAGACATATTGATCAAGAGGAACAAGTTTGAAGTGATTTGATCTAATTTTCAAAGAAGAATAGAGTTTTTATAGTGACTTAAGGATGAGCTTACGGGTGCTATATATTATAGGCATTTACTATAGGAGTGCACTATTTATATTACTGTAGGAGATCACTATTTACTGGCACTGTTACAGCTGTAAGCCCCAACCTGAGAAGCTTACAGCATTGTTATGATCGTTAGCATCTGGCTGTAAGGAGACCTTACGACCGTAAGAACCCCCAATTTCTTAGTTATAAAAATAGAAAATTAGGGCTTTTGGGGCGATCTTCTTCTCTATTCTTTGGCCGCTCTTTGGGCGGCAATTTGGGGGGTTTTCATTGCATATCTTGTCCTAAGAATAGAAAGCAAAAGGGAAGAGATTAGACGAAGGTTCAAAGCTTCAAGGAAACCATTTGTGGAGAGATCTCGGCTGTGATATTGGGGAATCTTAGATGAACTTCATCCATCCAAAGAGATTGCAAGCTTTGAGGGAGTTTTATTATTCTCTTCATCTATTTTATTTCATTTGGATTGGATTATTGCTCTCCATTAATGGAGAACCAATTTGTTAGATGTTTAGGCATAGTTGAACTCTAGGGTTTATCTTTTGACATTGGTTGTTGGATTTATGTAATTTACTTTTTTTTATTGTAATCCATTCTATTTGAATATAATTCCGTGTTTAAATGCTTGATTTTTATTAAAGCGAAACCCCTAGTTATCATCCTTGGTGTGCTTTGTGATGAGAAGAAATTCTCACCTAGCATAAACATACCACGATTAGAGGGAATTGTGAGTAAGCCTAGAAATAGGATACTTTGGAGACCCCGTCTCACTCAATTCTCCAACAACCAATGTCAAAAGATAAACCAATGTCAAAATAGAATGGATTTTAGGAGAATCTCATGTGAAGTAGATTTTAGGAGAAATCGCATCTCTACTCTGTATTCGAATTAGGGTAATCTCTCCTCATAAGAGAGATTACCTACTTAAGAGATTCTCATTGGCCCATGTTGAGGTTTCATAGAGTATTAATGTAATTGTGTGGATGATTGTATCAGCTTTGCACCGATTTAGTTTCTCTTCACCTGACTGTATCATCTCTGCCCCGATTCATTTACTCTTTACCCTCTACTGAAGGGTTTAGTATGATTCAGGAACGCTCTCGGTTCAAATAGGATTACATACCTAGAAAACTTTTGTCCTGCACTTTATAAAACCCTAGAGGGATGCTATGCCCAAACATCGTTTCCTCCCCTGATTTCCCTCTTGTTTTATTTTGTACTTCTTGCTTCTAATTTCTTTTGTCCACACACAACACTTGATTGATTAGGCTAATTCTCAAAACTAGGTTTACTACTAGTATTCTCAATCTTCCCTGTGGGCCGACATCTTGTTTTCACGCACACTTTATTACATGATTGGCACATACATTTGAGTCCTTATCAAATTTGTTGGTAGAATGGGAGTGTTTGAATTTGTGTATTAGTTAAGTAAGTAAATCTGCATATAAATTTCTATTTTTGTTTAAAATTTTAAAAGTTTTAGTAACTTGTGGATTTGGTTTATTCAATTATTTTTCTATTACTTGTTCATTTGCTTAATTATTTGATAAAATATTTATTCATTTCTAGTTTATTTTATTTATTTATTTTCTTAGTGATTTGTCCTCATTTGTTATTGATTTATTTATCTATTTATTGTCTTGAGAAATAATAGGATTATTTTCTCTTAGAAGTTGGATCATGCAATGTTGATGTGCTATATTACATTGTTTTACTCAAATAAAAATTCGAAAACTCTAGATTTTAATTTGGTATATTATGCATTAATATTGTATATAACTTTTGAAATGTGTAATTAATGATTTTTTTAGCTCCAAAATTATTTTTAATCTCCAAATGAACTATGCTTAACCCTATCAGCGAGTGCCAAACATTAACCATGTTGCCATGAATTTACGGAAAATGAGACTGTAATTTTGTAGCAGTCCATTAGTGAAATAACTTCCTCTGATATTATGACCTAAGCCACTGAGGACAAATAAATGATCTTTGATATTCGGCATTGAGTTACCAATAATAAACAAATGATCTCTAATATTATGTCTCATGTCTCTGAGGATAAATAAATGACCTTTAATATTCATTGTAAATTTAGGGGACCCATACTTTTATTTTAGAAATCCAATAAGTTTTGGATTGCATTTTAAAAATCTGGTTTTTCATGCTACGTACTGTGGTAATTGGAAAACAGTTATGCTCTGAACAGTGTTTCTGATGGATTACTCTAGCTATAAGATATACATTTCTATAATAACTTTACTTTGCACCAATGTATAGTTTTTTATTATTTTTGATATTTGAAATGAAGTTGCAAAATCTTCTATAATCCCAAATATTTTTAGTGGATTATTTACTAGGTTGTCAAACTCATAACCATGTTGTTAATTCTTTTCATATCAGAATTAGTTGTCTGACAGGTAACTTACTGGGTTGTGGATCAATAGGAGTTCAACTTAGTAAAGTTTGAGTTCTTACTTTTGTCTATGGTGTAGACTTTGAAACCTTTTTGTATTTTTAAACCATGTATTTGTTGATGTCTATAATATGTGGTTTTGTTATATTATTTTATTTTCTGCTCTGAGATAAGTTTGCAGGCATTGCATGGGCTTAAATTTTTGGTAGGTTACTAAGGTTTGTACTTATTTCATTCTGGTTATCATGTTTTAATTTGTATCAAAATTGTTACTCAATTTTGATTTTATTTCTCAGGCAGGTCATCCGCAAGTAACCACATTCAAAAGGCTGATGTGGCCGCCGGGAAAAAACACAGTCAGCGAGGTTTAGATGCATCAGCTTATTCCATGTCATTTAAGTTGTCCCAGTCAGCAAAGTTTAGCCACATCATCATCTTCCTCCATCCTCACCCATTAGAAAGACCCTTAGGATGAAGGCTGCTGAAGATCCCGCCAGCAACTCTGAATTAAAACCACCAGCAAAGATCTTGCCACAAGCTCTGCACGATAGTCGTGGGTGTAGAGCAACTCTATTGAAGCCCTAGGTGTTTTTAGGGAAAGTGGAGTTTTTCCTTTTCTTCTCTTCTTTTTGAGCTTTTATAGAAAGAGAGGGCAGTTGTTGATTGTTTTTTTCCTTCAACTTTGAATGGTTGTTGTTGTTGGGATGAAATTTGTGATTAATATTTCTGATTTTGATCTCTTCTATAATCCATTTGTTGTGATTGGTAATTTTTCTTCACCTTGGAAACAATGGTTGTTATTGTTGTGTATGTGTGTGTTTTTTTTTTTATTTTTCTGATTTTGATCTTATCTATTTTCCAAGGTGGATGTTTTTGTTTTTTTGTTAATTTTTGTTTTATTTTCTGATTATGATCTCATCTAAAATTTGAACAATTGGCCAGATCTATTATTAAAGGTTTAAGGATCTACAAAAATACAATCAATGATGCTAATTAAAAACATCAATATATTGGGTATCTATAGGAATCTATAGATCAACTCACCAATATAAACAATAATGTGCAAATTGTGTATTTGAACTCAAATACACACCATAAAAAACAACCTAAAAATCAATCAATCAATCCACAATAATTACTGAACATTCACACTCCCTTTAAATCCATTCAGTGAAGCAAGCAACAAAATTTTCATTAACTTAAACATTCAATACATCAATACATATTGAGTGTATTTACATCAACCACCTTCAACAACTAACAAAAATCATAGTGTCATTGACTACATAAAGTAAGATGTTCATCTTCTTGTACAACACATTCATACTCCCTTTAAGTCCATTCAGGGAAATTACATCAGCCAAAAAGAGAAAGAAAAAAAAACTACCAAAAGTTAGTCAACAATCACCCAATCAAGATTGTCTTCCTTGTGTACCACAGCCACCACTAGGAGCTGCAACTCCAAGAGGAAGCCACATCTTTCTTCGTTTGCCAGCACTACTCTGTTCCTTATTCTTTTTATCAACATTCTTCCCAGTTTCAACATAAATTGTCTTCTAAGTGTTGTTGTAGTGGGTCTTCTGATTTCCAGTTTCCTCCTCATCATATCCCCAAATGCAACAATTGTGCTAGCAGCAATAGTTTGCTCAATAGTGGAATTTACCTACAAATTAGGGAAAAAAATTTGAAGTAATATGGAAGATCAGATCATTTAATCTGCAAATTTGAACAGCACTTGCTTTGGACATAAATTAAGTGTTTAACACAACACTTGCTATTGGTTTGTTAGCACTTGGTTGTCAAAAAATGCATTCCCAGGTTCTTGTCTTTGTTCATGTGTACCCTGTCATGTAATGAATGGATTAAAAATTAAATTGAATGTGTTAACATAAAAAAATTGTTAGAATGACATTGACTAACATGTGGCTTTCCTTGTACTGGGATGTCAACAAATGCATCATCAACTGATTGCCTTTGTCTAAGGCTATTTGCATCTGCATTGGCCTGGTTACCCTGTCATTTAAATAATGTCTGTTAAAAAAATTATATATTTACTACCTGGTGTCAGTACAATACATGTTGATTTTCTTGTACAAGTATGTCAAAAAAATCACCACCAATTGCTTGTCTTTGTTGAAATTCATTGGCTCTTAAATTGTCCAGGTTAGCCTACCATTTAGGTAATACATAAAAAAAAACTAAGATTGAGTTCACAATATAGGTCATGCTGTTATGACCTCAACCAAAAAAATAACCATCCATGTTACCCAGCAAGTGAACCAATTAACACTACAAAAATGAAAACCACCAACCAGATAACCTACAAATGAATTAAGTTAGGATTAAATACAAACATAGCTCATACTTGTTTACCATGGTATCGTATGTTGTGACCTTTTGCTCCACAAACCCCACAAGTAACTCTACCTCCTTTGTTGGCCACCTTGCCTTTATTAAACCCAATGTTATCTTCATCAGCCTCCCTCTTCCTTAGCAGTGTTTTCCTTCCTCTCTTCTTGTTCACAAGCAAAGGTGGTATCATGTGTTATTCACTTGTAGGCCAACAATCCCTGTCATGTGTGGGGTTTAAGGTGTGCCCATAAATATCTAAATATATGCTGACACTGTAACACTCATGCAGGATATTTTCTAGTTTTCCATGTTGTAATATATTGCTGACACTGCGTGGGTGCAAGGAACACCTGTGAGCTTCCAAACCCTACAAGAACTACTTCTCTCATGTTTATTAACAACAAACTTCCCCCCAATGCCTAGGGCTTGATACTTAGACCCACTGACCAAGTTATACTATAAAAGAAACTCGCTTGCTTGTACTTCTCTAATGTTTCTAAAATTCTAGGGCAATAAGTGGTTGTGCAATTTCTCATAGCATCCCTCTTCCTTTGTATTCTACTCATCAACTGAGTTCTGATCATCTCATTCATTGACACTATACCATTTGTTCTTGCCTTAAGAATATGGCTGTTAAAACACTCACATAAGTTGTTCAATAATATGTCACACTTAAATTTGTCATGGAAATATGCCCTAAACCAGTGTTTTGGATCTATTTTCCTCAGGTAATCAAAGGCTCCTTGAGAAATTCCAGCCAAAGTATTCATTTCTCTATCAAATGCTGTTGGGTAGGTAGCCTTTGCACATCTCCACATTTGATCTTTAAGTGCCTTTCCTCTAAAGATTTTCCTAAAGTTGGTGTGGATGTGCCTCACACAAAACCTATGTTCACTATCAGGAAACAACTCATCTATTTCATTAATTAAGCCCTAATTTGGACACACCATCCCCACAAAAAAATGAAAACAAAAGAATACATGAATCATTAGTCAGTGAGCAATCATTGAACAGAACAATGGGGATAAAACATATTAGTTGTCACATCTACACATACCTTTTGTCTATCACTCATGAAGGCCCAGTTTTGACTATTTGTGATCATTAAATCTTCTACTAATAGCTGTAAGAACCATACCCAATTCTCTCTGTTTTCTTTATTCATGATAGACCATGCCACAGGATAAATAGAGTTGTTAGCATCTATACGCACTGCAGTCAGTAACTGGCCCCCATATAACCCTTTCAAAAAAACAACCATCTACAGATATAATTCTCCTGCATCCTACTAGAAACCCACTCCTAAGAGGTGACATACACACATACATTGCTTCAAACATTCCTTCGTCACATCTAAACTTAACGGTTGAGCCAGGGTGGGTCCTAAGAAGCTCTAGTCTATAGTCATATAGCCTCAGCATATGTGTTTCCTCATCACCATCTATTGTTCTAATTTACACATGCAAGAATACACCAAGGAAAAGAAATAAACAGTAAAACATTAAGGGAAGAAAACTAACCATTAATAAACCTATAGATAATTACCTCAAGACAATCCATTTTGCCCTATATGTTGTCAACCTTGTTATTTCAACCTCTTGGTTGACATTCACAGCCTGTATAATCCCAGCCAACTTCCATGTAGGGTTAGTTCTTAATTGCTCCATGTATGTTTTTGCTATCCAACTAGCATTTACATGTCTGTTCTTATGTTCTCTCCCACACTCATGCTTCAAAATCCCTGATTTAATTGGAATTGTTGTCTCATTTGTCACCATTGGGGAGGCTCACAAGTAGAAAGGGCAACCTTTTGAATAATAAGCCTTGCATCTAGTTATTGTGTTTGGCCTGAAGTTCATAACATATCTGTTTTTAATCCTATAATTTTTCACTGCCTTTTTAAATTGTTTGAAGTCCCTGAATTTCATGCCAATCTTGAAGTGAGGGTTTCTCATGTCAACTTCCTCATTAAACTCTAAATATCTTGGTCTCGAAGGTTCCACTCCTTCTAAATCAGTTGTGAGCATGAATGTAGAACATCAGATTCTTCATTGTCAGACTGGAATGAAGCATCATCACCCACTTCAGGTTGTTGTGCATACACTGTTACCAGAGCTGCAGACAGACACCTATTTCCATTTGTTTCATCATCAGAGTCATCATCAAAGTTGTAGTCTAATTCATCAAAATCAATTTCTTCATCAGCTTTTTTCCCTCCACTTGATCTCCCTATTAATCTATCCTCCAAGTCATCTTCTTCAGAATCTTCCTCCTCAGTAGCAAGATTTATTAATTCAACATTATTAACATCACCTGCCTCACACCAGTATGCACTATGAATCCCCCCTTTATTTCCTACATCTATGCAGTTATGAGCATTTCTCCTTGAATCCAAAGACATGGCCATTGCAAGAGCATTGAAGTCTTTTACAATTTCCCTGAAACATCTCCTATCACTATTTGCATCTAGCCACCATATGCTACACCTTCCACATCTATTTTCAACTGCTTAGCCATGCGCAGGATTTCAATCTTTGATATTTGATCTGAACAAACAAAGTCTACATCCCATGCTGTCTTCTCTACACCATTGAGAAGGTAATGCATCTGAATTGTAAATAATTCTTCATCTAGTACTGAAATTGAGTCCAATAAATAAGAACTAAGTTGTTTCCCTTCACATGTAAGATATAAGTTCTAACCTAGATGCTAACGTCCGACAATCCAAACATCAAAGACAGAAATTTATGGACATAATAAAGACCATAAACTTACAATTCATTCTAAAAAATCTACATGAACAAGAGCCGAACGGTTTGAGGGCAAGTTTTAGGGCTCAAAAGTCTCATTAATCTGTAACTCAGGTTGCTCTAAAGCAACGAATAGAACGGTGCTACTCTAATGCATCCAAAGGTGAGCATCAATTCATAAAATCAGTAATATAAACTTACAATTCAATCCAAAAAAAAAAAAAATACATGAACAAGAGCAAACAAAAACAAACTCAACAACAACTAATACATCCCAATTGCATATCAAACTGAACATTCACAGTGAATTAATAATAGAATAAATACAACTCAAAACATTAATACAAACATACACCTCATCATAAAAAATTAATACATGAACAATTGCATATTAAATTAAGGACATAATAAAAAACATAAAACCTGCCAAGAAAAATTTTCTTTGAATGTATTACGAACCCACCATCCCATTCCGAAGCCGAACAGTTTGAGGACAGGTTTTAGGGCTCAAAAGCCTCATTAACCCGTAGCTCAGGTAGCTCGTAAGCAACGAATGGAACAGTGCTACTCTAATACATCCAAAGGTGAGCATCAATTCATAAAAACAGTAACATAAACTTACAATTCAATCACATGAAAAGAGCACCTCAACAACAACTAATACATCCCAATTGCATATCAAACTGAACATTCACAGTGAATTAAGAATAGAATAAACACACTCAAAACATTAATACAAACATATACCTCATCATAAAAAATTAATACATGAACAATTGCATATTAAATTAAAGACATAATAAAGAACATAAACCCTACCAAGAAAAATTTTCTTTGAATGTATAATGAATCCCACCATCCCATTCCAAAGCCGTTTGAGGACAGGTTTTACGGCTCAAAAGCCTCATTAACCTGTACCTCAAGTTTCTCTTAAGAAATGAATGGAACGGTGCTACTCTAATGCATTCAAAGGTGAGCATCAATTCATAAAAACAGTAACATAAACTTACAATTCAATCCATACATGAAAAAGAAAACAAAAAAAAACTCAACAACAACTAATACATCCCAATTAATTATCAAACTAAACTTTCATAATGAATTAAGAATAGAATAAACACAACTCAAAACATTAATACAAACATACACTTCATAAAAAAATACATGAACAATTGCATGTTAATTTTAACATTGACAATAAATTAAGGGCATAATAAAGATCATAAACCCTACATCAATTCATAAAAACAGTAACATCAAAATATATATCAATATATAAAAAAAATTACATAATTCACACAAACTAGTGGAGGAACAAAAACCTTTAACAACAAATTCAATATTGAACTAATTATTTAACACACAAACCTGTGGAAAAATAAAACATTGAACCCCAAATTCAAATCAAACACATAAATAAAAACAAAACAGAGTTTAATTCATCAAACTCAAATTCATAAAAACAGTAACATAAAAATATATATCAACATATAAAAAAATAAATAATTCGCACAAACCAGTGGAAAAACAGAAACCTTGAACAACAAATTTAATATTGAACTAATTATTTAACACAAAAACATGTCGAAAAATAAAACACTGAACCCAAATTCAAATCAAACACATAAATAAAAAAAGACAGAGTTTAATTCATCAAACTCAAATTCATAAAAATAGTAACATAAAAATATATATCAACATAAAAAAATTACATAATTCACACAAACCTTGAACAATAGATTCAATATAGAAATGATTATTTAACACACAAACCTGTGGACTGAACCCCAATTTCAAATCAAACACATAAATAAAAAAATAGAGTTTAATTCATCAAACTTAGACTAATAAAAACCTTGAAGGTATATGATTTCCAAAATAAAATAAATAAACACTTAAAAATAACTCTTACAGTATTTTGGTGTTTCCGCTCTCTCAAGCCGAACCTCCCAATCAATCGACATCACTCTTACGGTATACTTGCCCCAAGAAGGAGATAGTTGCCCTAGGAGCCTTTCCCGAACTGCAGAGGTTAAAATAAAACGATGTTAACAGTTGCAAGAAGAGTATGGGAGAAAAAGAGATGGGAAATGAACAAACTTTTCCAGAAGAACTAGCTCATGAGGGTTGCGATGCTTGCCATCACTCACACCGAGAAGAAACTAAGGACGGTGGAAGGGAGAAGAAAAGGTGGAGAAGAAACTTTGACCGGTGGAAGAGAGAAGAAGAGCTTGGAGACCAAAAGATCCTGAGAGGAAAAGTTGGAGAAGACGGTGGCCACTAGGCAAGGAAGAGGATAGGAGATGAAACAATTTAGGATTAGGTTAGGGTTTCATATTGCCTTTATATAACCTCTGACGTGGCTAAACCTTACTGACTATGTTTTTTCCGGCAGCCACGTCAACCTTTTAAATGTAGTTACTCACGGATGACCTGCCAAAGAAATAAAATCAAAATTGAGTAACCATTTTGATACATATTAAAACATGGTAACCAGAACAAAATAAGTTCAAACCTTAGGAACCTACCAAAAATTTAAGCCGCATTGTATGCCCACTAGATCATCGTCGTATTGGTATACAACTGTTTGTCCATTATTTGGTTCGGTTCAAGTTGCGGCAATCATGGCAAACATTGTATGCATGTGAGGTTTTAGAACTTGGTTAACAAACTTTTACAAAATGCAGAAAAAATATAATAATTTCCAAACAACCTTATAATTTGAAATTCTCAAATAACATAGGGGATTCACTCCTCAAAATAACGTTTCAATGTCATATATCTCTTACTAAATCAAAATTATACAAATTTTAAATAAAATTTAAAATTGAAATAAATAAGTATCCAAATAACAGAAAATTGGGCAAATCTAATAGTTGAATCCATTAACCGGTTAACTACAACACCTACCCTTGATCTAAATTATTATCAAAAAACAATTTATGAGCTTGGTACATCAGTAAACAAACGATTACAAAAAATTAAATCACATATAGTTTTTATTAGAAAAATGAATGTATAAATAATATTTTTATAATATCATAGCTTACATATAACAAAATATATAAAATATATCAAAACAACTAACAGAGTTTGTACATGTGTTTGCCAAATTTACTATTGATAGGGGCGCAAGTGTACATGTTGATCGCGTAATAAAATTTGCTTAAAAGCAGAATGTTAGTCTACAGAGAAGAAAGTGAATATTAGTAGTAACCCTAAACCCGGAAAATATTAAGATAGAAGTCAAGAAAGAAAACGATGTCTAGGCATAGCATTCCTCTAGGGTTATAAAGTGTAGGACAAAGGTTATTTATGCATGGAATCCTATTTGAACCGAGAGGTTTTCAGAATTATACTAAATCCCAATTTCTAAGGCGAAGAGTAACAGAATAGGTACAGAGCTGATACAAACATCCACACAATCACATTAACACTCTATGAAACCTTACTGTGAGCTAATGACAATCTCTTAAGTAGATAATCTCCCCTGTAAAGAAAAATTATCCATAATCCGAATACATATTAGAGATGTGATTTCTCCTAAAATTCACTCCACATGATTGCAAATAGCATGGAGATTATCACTAACTCACTCGGAAGGATTGTGGGAGACAAAGTCTCCAAAGTACCTTAACTAGAGGTATACTCACTATCTCCTCGAATTGTGGTAAGTCTATGCTAGGTAGAAATTTCTTGTCATCCCGTAGTATACCAAACATGATAGCTAGGGCTTTTGCCTCATTAGCAATCAAGCATTCAAACATGCAATTAGATTCAAATATAAATGATTGCAATTAAGAAAACAATTAAAGCATCAAAGATCCAACAACTAACGTCAAAAGTATAAACCCTAGAGTATAACTATGCCCAAACATCTATAAATTAGCCCTCCATTAATGGAGGGCAAGCATCCAAGATACAAATATTAGGAGGAGACATGAAAGCCATGAAAAACCCCTTCTCAATCATGCTGATGAAGGATCGTTGGAGAAGCCCTAGGAAAGCTTCCACGCACACCGTTAAGGTGAACTTGACGGCTACGATTTTCAATCCCCTTGAATGTTGATCAGAATCCTCCTTGAAATCGCCCCTTAAGTGCTGGAGATTCGTCTCTTATCTTCCCTAACTTTGCCTCCAAGAAATGCCTAAAAGAAAAATGTTGAATACAATAAAAATCCTCATAAGTTTTATTTATGCCCGACTGCTTATGGGCTGCTTACGGTCCCATAATCTCATTGTTTTTTGTTTCACAATAGCATGGGATCTAATCCCATAGAGATGAGAAATTTAACTGGAGAAGATGGTCGCAAGCCTTATGGGAACACACACGGACTTAAGTCATGTCCGTAAGGTCTTCTGTTTGTGTTATGGTCCAGCTTATGATAGTAAGCTCTGGACCGTAATCTTCACTGTGCTACTTCTTGTTACCGCCCTTATGACATATGCTATAGTCGTAAGCTCCTCTGGATAATTTTTATAGGCATCCTTACAGGTGTAAGCCTTTCTCGTAAGGTCTTCTAAATTGGCTCTAAATCCCTTTTACGGGCATGCTCGCGAGGTCCTCTAGAATTGACTTACGATCGTAAGGTTGGCCATAAGTTTCCCGTAAGACACCCAATTTGCCTTGTCCTTGTTCAAATGATGCCAAGAGAGATCCAACTTCATCATCTGATATCTAAAATACTTCTTTTGTCTCTCTCTCTCTCTCTATATATATATATATATATATCTCATCTTGAAATGTTTCCCTAAGCCTAAGAATCTGAATCACACTATATTTAGTATCAAATTCCACAATAGGACTCGAATTCATCTCAAATAAATGCACAGAGTGATATAAACGATATGAATGTTGCACACTCATCAACTATATCCACTATTTGCATAGTATATTGAGAGAGACCAATGTCACCTACGAAACACAAGTGCACTTGCCGATCAAGTAATATAGCATGCTTAAAAACAAGGTTGTCTATCACATGAGGAACTAGGAAATATTAGTATTAATGTTTGTCCTATTATCTAGCCTAAACCAAGAGTCAACGAATAAAATTTAACATAGGCAAGGTTAGTAAAGTAAAACTAATGACAAAAACTAACAAGGGGCAAATCAAGCATGAGAGAAAGGTATCCGGGCATTGACTTCCTTTAGGGTTATAATGAGGTATTGAACAAGGTGTATCGAATGAATGCAAAATTGATTAGACCGAGAGAGTTCCTAATACATACTACCACTTTTCTCAAAATGAATAGTAACTGGTCTCATACGATACTGATACAAACTACCCTATGACCACAATATACTCTTTGAACTCTTTCTAGAGAAAACACAGGTTTAAAAGACTAGACAATCCTTTTCTTGAAGCGATTACCCCTAATCCCATACGATGTAAAATCAAAATCTCTTCCTTAAACTTGCTCCCTCCAATTGCATTATGCACGAAATCCTAATGTTACCTCACTCAGAAGAAACATGGGTAGAGAAATCTCAATCCCAAAGTGCCCTATCTCTAGGCCGATTCGTGTTTCCCTTCAATTGCCAAAATGTCTATACATGGTGGATTTATCAATTTTTCACTCATGTACATCAAACATGAAACTCTCGGCTTTCCCTACAATAGAGTCCAAGACAAGATAATGCATTACAAAAGTCAATGAAAGATTGAAAGTTCATTACCAAGTCTCAAAACAAGTAGACCCTAGAGTTCATATGTACCCAAACACCATGAAATTAGTTCTCCATTATTGGAGAACAACAATCGAATCCAAATGAAATAAAATACATAAAGATAATAATAAAACTCCCTCAAAGCTAGCAATCTTATTGGATGGATGAAGTTCTTCAAAGATTTCCCGATATCACAGCTGAGATCTCCCCATGAATGGGTTCCATGAAGCTTTAAACCTTCGTCTAATCTCTCCCTTTTGAATTCTTCCCCTGGAGAAGATATGTAGTAAAAGCCCTTTAAATCACCTCCCAAAGGGCGACCAAAGAGTAAAGAAGAAGATCCCCCAAAAGCCCTAGTTTTTAAGCTTTTATTACTCAGAAATCGGGGTTCTTTCAGCCATAAGAGATCCTTACGGACCGATGCTTACGGCCATAATAGTACCATAATAGTGATTTGCCACAGTATCACGAATAGTATGTTGCTACAATACTCGCCCATAATAACACCCATAAGCCTGACCGTAAGACGCTTTGAAAACTCTGTACTTCTTCTAAAATTGGCTCAAATTGCCTCAAACTTGTTTCTCTTGACCTATA
This sequence comes from Dioscorea cayenensis subsp. rotundata, assembly GCF_009730915.1. Lineage (NCBI taxonomy): Eukaryota > Viridiplantae > Streptophyta > Magnoliopsida > Dioscoreales > Dioscoreaceae > Dioscorea > Dioscorea cayenensis. Next base: position 21,979,135 of record NC_052489.1, read on the forward strand.
TGTCCTCATTCTAGCCTAAATACAAAATAGAAGCGAATTACGCACAAAATACAATCATTTATTCAACAATTACATACAAAGTGCTATAAATAATAATAATCAAATATATTCATTCAAGCACTTATCAATATTATCATTTACTTTTGTTTTGGTTGCCCAAATTAGAATATCATAAGTTTAAATATTTTACCTTAGTGGCCTACGTTATTATATTATATCAAAATATCATGGTTCACTATTATTTCATCTCTTATTTGATGTAAACACTAGTTTTATTTTTTAGATATTTATATTAATATTATCAATAATATACCCTTATTGATCGGATAAAAGCATACTTGATTTGAAGAGGTAGTAAAGTCAAAAGTTTTTTTTTTTATGTTAAAAAGTCAAATAATTCAGAGTGTAAGTTTTGAAAATAGAAAGTAATTTCTATACAAAGAAATTTTAAATTATCAGAAAACATACGAATAAAACACTTGAGCTCAAAATAAATAAATAAATTAATAATAACAAATAAAACAAAGTAAAATATAATTTATATATACTTACACGCACACAAGCACACTAAATAAACCATTTCTCAAAAGCTTCCAAAACAAACTCATAGCAAGTACTTATTGATTCTAACAATACAAAAATAATAAAGTAAACAACTTAAATGGTCAATTATCTTTTTATGCATTTCTATTTCAGTCGCTTAGCTTTAGAAAATTATGATTTGCTCCTTTATCTTTAGTTTTTGTTATAATTTGGTCATCTGAGCAAAATATCAAATGGTGATCACATATGGTATATCAATTATGTGACACATCTTTTCTCATATCTAACATCTAAGCTAGCATATGTCATGTGTGATCGTCATTATTGGTGTATGTGCAGGTGATCAAATTGTAACGAAAATTGAAAATAGGGGATAAATCATAATTTTTTAAACCTAGATAACCTAATTAAAAATACACAAAAAAGTATGAGACTATTTAAATTGTTTACCCAAATTAATAAAGAGCGTGTGATTGACCCAGTGAGCTGAATGATTTTCACTTGGGGGTGATTGATGCACTTGTAGCCTTTGAAAAGAGGAAGCCGGATGTAACGCTATTTCACAAAGGACTTGGGGGTTGTTTGTTTGCAAAGAGTGGAATTGATAAGGAATGAGATAGGAGTAGGAATAAGGGGAATGGATTAGACATGGAACAAAAACTGTGTTTGGTTGAAAGATATATGAGAGTAATTTATTAGGAATAGGAAAAGTAAAAGAAGAAATTGTGGTAAAAAAAACTTTTATAACCTTAATACAAGTTAATAAAGAAAAAATGTTAGGTCAGATAATAATAATCTTTTATAATAAATGATAATTAATTTTTAATTTTAAAATATTTTGACTATTATTATTTTTATTTAACTAAATACTTCACTTAAATTATTATTTATTATTAAATTATCTATTTAATTATTATTTAAGCTAGATCATTATTTTTAATTATTAGTTATTAATTTTTACATTAAAATTATTTATTTAATTATTATTTGAACTAGATTATTATATTTAGTTAGTAATTACTATTATTTTTCACATTAATTATTATTTATTATTCAAATAACCTAATTAATTGTTATTTAAATTAAATTATTATTTTATTTATCAATTATTATTATTTCACTTTAATCATTATTATTTATTATTATTGAATTAAATTATTATTTTAATTATTAAATAAGATGGGTAAATGTGATATTCACCCCAAGGAGTTTGAGAAAAATGAGCCATGCTCCCAAAAATAGGAGGATTGCCACTCATCTCTCACTCCTCACTCCTCACTCATTACTCATTACTCACCTATTCTTTTCTCACTCCCATATATGATTATCAAAACAAGGCATTGGAATTAAGTAATAATTCTCACTCTATGTTTTGTAATCAAACACCCCCTGATCTCCAAAATGGTTGATGGAGGTGTCCAAAGCTTGGCTATCCTTTGATTGATATTAATTTTGTTGTTTTGTTTTTATTACGTTAGCTATATGATGGTGACATTGTCTTATAAAACAACTCACACACACACAATATATATATATATATTAACAAAAAAAAAACTCAAAAGTAAAAGTTTAAGTAGTCATTGACTTGGCATGAAAAGATCTTAATGTCGGCTCCAAGGCAATCACTAGCCTGACAACCCCCATTAAATCATCAATCTCTATGTTCAAAATAACTCTGCTACTAAATAAAAATTTATTAATTAATTAATCCTACATAAATTAATCTTTGACAGTGTTGAGTCATCCCACGTGTTTAATTAATAATTATCGGAGGATCTACACAGGGAGTACCTGCAATATTAATTTTCTTAAATTATATATTTAACATATATATGTATATTCTTGATCTTGAATACACTCAATATATATCACCAGGCATTTATATTAATGATTTGTATTTATTTTTTAAGAAGATATCATATAAAATTTATGGATATAGACCAATAAAATATATGTAAAATTGTTGAGTCCCATGTAATTCACTTGCAAAGGACAAGTAGTTTATTTATAATAATAATAATAATAATAATAATAAGGCTCTTAACTAAACAAAATTAATTAAACAAAGTTTAGTTTAGATAGGAACTGTGGGCTAGCCCACAAGTAACTACCCGTGCTCGAGACCTCTCAAATTACAATTCACTTTTTTAGTTACGTGTAGGAGTTCTGTGTGAAGAATACTCCTCGTTCTCCTATCCAGAATTGTATAGTGGAGGTTTATTCCTATAAAGTCAATTAAGCCACCGTAACGGATGTACTTTTATACCCATTTATTATTTACTTTGTCACTTATCAATTTTATAAAAAATAAAAAAATAAAAAGAGTTCAGTTTAAATAAAGAGAGGCCTCTACTTACTATTGATGAATTAAAAAAGTTTATTCCCTTTCATGTTTCAATTCCAACCTACCTTTGTCTTTGTCATAGCCTTTCTTATATTCTACATCAAAGCGAGCATCAAATTCAACAAGAATAGCTCTCCTTTTTTTTTCCTCCAGACAATTACAGAGAAGCTATTTGTAAAAAGAAAAATGAAGTACCAATGATCATTTTAACGGGCTCAACTATTTTTTCAATATATACACCCTTGATATTTAGCAAATTTATTTATCTAATATTTGAAAAAAAAAAGTTTTTAAAACGCAATTTTTAATTGAATAATTGTCTAAATTTCACTACTTAATGCAACATTAGTACTTTGTTCTAATATTATATTATTCTAATTAAGGATTAATATATATATATATATATATATATATATATATATATGCATATACATCAATATTTTATAATTTATTATTAAAAAAACATATTAAGTGTTAGTTTACAAGTTATTTATATTTAACCTAAAATTAAACCTAAAACTTATGCAAAGTGAGGGCTTGTAATTTCCCTCAAATAATGAGTGCTTGTAATCTATTTATTTGTCAAAAACTTTATAACAATATTTGTTTTTTATTTTTACAAAATAATAATTTTCATTTTAATTTATTTATTTAACATAAAATAATGTAAATGTGTCGTGTATATGATCACATCAATTGCCATATTGAAAGAAAGGTCATAATAAACATAATTTTTTTTTATTTCAAATGCTAAATTAAACAATTATCTTTATTTTATGAGACATTGGTGCTTTTAAACTTTTAAACATAAAACCAAATTAGAAACTAAATTAAATTAACCTCTTACTCTAAAAATTTTACTTCACGCCAAATTTTTTAATTAAAGTACATATAGATGCACAATGGTTGTTTTGGCACCATCATATTAAAATTAAAATCATATACTACAACAAACTAAATTTAATTAACTTGGGAAAAAATGTATTTAGATTATAAAAATTACAACTGTTTATTTTATAATTCAATTTCCACCTTTAACTTTTTTTCCACTAACAAGGTTCTTAGCCATTTATGGCGTATTTGATTTGGTTCAGAAGTGTTCACCGAAATTGTCACGCCCCGACCCGCGGGCCCACGGGACGTGACAATCGCCGCAGCGATCCTGAGGAGGGATACCCTGCTACTCAACCCTCAGGACGCCGCAAGGCTGATCAATACACCTGGAATTCAACATAGTAACAACAACAACAACAACAACAACACCACCAACAACAACAACAACAACAACAACAACAACAACAGTAGGATACAGAAAATATAGAGGTTCACAAATACACAAGGAAACAATACTAACAACAGTAGAAAATGCTAGTACATGAAAGTTTAAGAGTTAATTATATACTAACCCATGCAACAAAGTTTTTTACACACTAGTGGATCCATAGGTCTTATAAAATGTTCCATGACAACAACAACATACATGAACTGAAGGAAATACAACAGAAGATAGAACAGTAATAAATGCCTAGTACGCTGCCACACAGTCACACCTACTACCTGCAACAGATTGGAAGGAAGAAAGAGGGATGAGTAACTCAAGTTACTCAGTGAGGGGAGGTTAGCACAACTTTAGCAGAAATACACCAACAGTAATAACAATAATAAAACATCAAAATAAAAGTTTTACCAAAATAATACTAGTTTAGAAACATTAACACATATAATAGAAGTCTTCAAAAGGATTAAAATAACATAATAATACCAAGAAAACCATTTTTACCTCAATTAGGGTCTACAACACCAAAACCACAAAACATGGTAATAAATCAGCACAATACCCAACACTCACCCAACATAACGTGGTCTAGAAAACTCTCTAAACCTTTGCCATGGCCATGACAAGGTTCAGAGCCGTTAAGGTACTCATGTCCTTGACGTTGACCCATCAGTTCACCGGTTGGTGACTCCGGCTACCCGATGAATATCCAGTCAGGGCTCTACACTCCCACCTGAACTGGCCCTCGTAGTAATCAGCCGGTCATCACGCCACCTCAACAGGCTGACCGTGGAGACCGCCTACTGCAGTAGGATATCACCATACAGTCACCACAATAAAGACAACTCCACTCGGAGTATAAAAGTCATCCATATTCATAAATCAACAATACCTCGACCATTGTACGAGGACAAGATAAAACACAAGGAAAGCTCAAGCTTTTAACACAATTTAATTTACAAATCCCACATAAGAAACAACATGATAACCATTTCCTTTCAACCATTTAAAATGAGTTCAAGCCTTAGATTTCACAAAATTAATGATTTCCACAACAAATCTCAAGTTTCATACAAAATAAGGATTTCACAAACTCATGGATATATATATATATATATATATATATATATCAATCACAAATCCAACAATAACAAATCGAAAACCAAATAAGACATTCAAGATTTTCTCAATAATAACTATCATTCACCAAAATACCAAACAAGTATAAATCAATAAAACTTACTTAAAACATGATATGTATATATATATATATGCATAATTCATATCTCACTATTGGCATTCTTCTAATTAAAGGTATGCTCAACAATTCCACTCACCGAATTGGCGATTTGTCTTCCTCGCTAGCTACTCCTCGGCTAAATCTTTTGCCTCGAGCCAAGACTTCTCCTTGCCAAAGTATGACAAAACACAACAATAATTAACAAATAAAACAAATCACACAAGAAGAACCCTATGTTTTCTAACAAAAAATCCTAATTCGATCCTAGGGTTAGCTCAAAGCTAGGTCTAAAGATTACCAATGAATTCCTGAGAGTTTTAGTTTCACTCTAGTCCAAAGAAATCAAAGAAACAACTAAAGATTGCCGGTGCTACAGTAACTACGAATTTGCTACAGTAAAACCGGCCCTTATACTATGATTTTCTCCCAATTTACAATACCAATTCAAGAAATTGCTTCACAAACATTCTCATACATGAACAATAAGTCAAGGGCTTCAATTTGAGCAAATAAACAACTAAATCCATGGAGAAATCTAGGTTTTAAAAAAAATCTAAAAATAAGGAAATACAAAAAGAAAATACGGTATAAAACATTAAATCCAAGCTTACCAAGTTCAAGAGTGAGGAAGGAAGGGAAATGACACTTGGTTCGCTGGAAAACCTCGCTGGAAAAATCTTAAGATGAGAGAAGGGTTCGGCAAAACTAGGGAAGAAGAAGAACAAAGGAAGAAAGGCTGTTAGAGTAAAAAAATTCGTGCTACTACAGTAACGGATTGCTACAGTAACAGACCACTACAAGACCAAACTGCTACAGTATTAAGCTGAAAAATCTATAGAAATGGGATAGTTCAATCTACAGTAAAAAACTGGTTATAACAAAAATGGTGAAAATCGGGAAATGACACTTCGCTTTAAGTGTAAGTTTTAGTTAAAAGTGCTGATTCAATATGTTTGATTTTTGGAGGAAGTGTCACATCAATAACCACTTTTTATGTTTGATTGGTGAAAGTGAAAATTTGAAAAGTACCGCTTCTGAAGTTTATAGTGTTTGGTAATATGAAAGTGGGAGTATAGCTGCCACTTCAGGGAGGGGGTATTTGTAGAGAGGAATTTATTATAATGTCATGATATTTTAGGCTTTTTATAATCAACATATTACTTATATTATTGAAGAATGCTACCATGTGAAGTATTTTAATTAGTTTGTATATTTTTTATGTTTAGGCAATTTTTTTTTAATTAAAATTAACTGTCAAAATTATATTAATGGGTAATTTTTTTGGAATTCAGCTATCACTACATTGCTTTTATAATTGAATCCAAGTAATATAAATCAAGTTATTCCTAATAGAAATGCCAAAAAAATAAAATAAAAAAAATAAAATGCAAACACACGGTGAGAGATAAAACACATGCTATTTTATTACACATTCAAACAAAAAAATCATGCATCTTTGGAATTAAAACAAAAAAAAACCCCCAAAGTATATACAGATGCTAGTTCAACTTTTTTTAGTTTATTTCATACACAACCCACATCCTATCCACTAGAATACTACAAACTCAGCTTATGAAATAGCACACTCCAATAACAACAACAATATTAAACAGAAGCACACCAGATCTCTAGAGTCCAAGGGATTAGCTAGGGGAGCGAAAAAAGTTATAACAACCAAGTAAACACTTAACAAGCATCGTTAACCTGTACAAGATGAAGAGAAGATCATAATATTTTCACATTAGATATTATTAATCAAAGAAAGAGTTATAAACAATTAGATATAGACTTACATGTTTGAGTGATGATGAACCGAAGCAACTCTAGATTTATTGGCATGGCTCAAGTAGCACGAGTGACAATTCAGCACATTCATTGGCACATAGTCTACTTGTCCTTATTCATGTCTCATATTGTAAAAACAACCAAAGATACCAACAACATAAACAAGCGAGCTGCAATGGTGGCACTCTTTGCCTCCTGATTGCCTCACTACACTTGTAAAAATCGATTAAAAACAAAGAATCTCATGGAAAATAGATTAAAACCTAAAAAATAAAATAACATAAAAACATACAAATACTAACCTGATAAACAGCTTCCAAAAAATATATATACATACATTCAAGGAAAGAACCATTCTACACCATAAAAGAAGACAACATGCATCAACTCATAGGACAAGAAATCAGAAAGCCAATTGACAATTTAAACCATGCATAAGAAAACCAATTTTAATACTACTTTGACCTTAAAGCAGATCGTATGCATAATGGTTGCAAAATATTGGCAACAAAAGGCCCTCATTTTGCCCCGCCAGCGCCCCAATTTACTATTTGTATCATATTATAGAATTGTGCCTCAGTGCAACGTCACAAAGTGCTAAGTTTTCATCATTGTCATCTTATCTTAACCTAAAATTTAACAAAAAAAGAGACGAATGAAAGCCATGTTAGTAACAAACATACATAGATCCGAACCCTGCAAGGCAACATAAAGACAAGCAGGTCCACATAGACGTACGTGTGTCAACAAGTTCATGAATAACACAAGTGCATGACAACATAAAATACAGAAAAGAAAAACATGTGATACCATAGCACAGAGTCCCATGCTAGGTCCAACCATTACAAAACATGATGCATGAGATGCAAAAAACATGCAATAAAATAACTAGGTAATAGAAGCAGGAATCAGTCAATTGAGGCCGATGAGTAAGCATGCATGGTAGGTGTTGAATCAATCCATCCTGGAGAGAAACTTTTCAATCTAATCCTTTCGGAGGGCCATCTTCTTTACTATGAATCCCCTAGCCTCACTTTCACGCAACTGTAGATAGCCAAACACATCAACAAGTTCCTTCTCATCAAATTCCTCAACCTCTATAACCTCTGTGTGCAGGGTCTCTATCTAATGGGTGGGGTTCTATATGGCAGATGTCATTTCTCCCACCGCAACGCTAAGATCACCCATCATTGAAGGGCTCTTTAAACCTTGCTTGAATGTTGTAACCTTGGGGTAGATGATGTGGCGGGGCTACTAACAACGAGTAATTGGGTTGTTGTTCTCTATTGATAGAGAACTAATTTTGTAGATTCTTGAGCGTAGATGAACTCTAGGGTTTGATTTATGTTGAAATTGGTTGTGGATCTTTATGCTTTTAATTGATTCTTAATTGCAATAAGTATTATTTGAATCCAATTGTGTGTTTTCAATGCCTTGAATGCTAATAAGGCGAAAGCCCTAGTTTCATATATGATGTGCTTGTGACTAGTTGAAAGACCCACCTATTATAGGCATGCAACGATTGGAAAGGATTATGAGTAAGTCTAGCAATGGGGTACTTTGGAGTCAAGAGTTCTCCTCCCACAATCCTCCTGAATGAATTAGCAAGTAATTCCATGCTTTTTATAATCGTAGGAAATAGATTTTAGGATAAATCACAATTCTATTCTGTATGGGATTGGGGACAATCGCTTCGCAAGAAGGATTATCAACTTTCAGAATTCTTGTTAATTCACATTGAGATTTCATAGAGTGTAATGAAATCATGGAATGTCTGTATCATCACTGTACTGGATTAGTTACTATTTATCCTTACAAGAGGATTTTAGTATATTTTAGAATTTCTCTCGGTTCAGATAGGATTTGCTAGACTTATACAACCTTTGTCTTGGACTTAATACCTAGAGGGATTCTTTTCCCGAGCATCCCATTTCCACTTGATTGTTGACCAATTTTATTTTCTATTCTTGCTTTCTATTCTCTTTTTTCTTAGTTTATTTGCACACATCACAACTATTGGTTATGTTACTTTTTGGAGTTAGGATTAATACTAATACACTCGATTTTCCCTGTGAATCGATAACCTGCCCTTGTGCACACTTTACTACTTGATCAGCCCATACGCTTGCGTTAACCCCTATCAGATCTAAGTCAAAGCAGCCACGGGATCAAGGGTGATGGTCTTTGTGGCATCATCCCAACCTGTACCACTGAGATCTTTCACCTTCTTTATCTCAGCGCATAGCAATTTCAAAGTTTTATAATGATTTTCAACGTTCTCAACATTGAACTCAGTATTGAACCTAGCAGTGACGGTGATATAGGCAAAGCCAAATGCTACTCTTTTAAATGATTTGTTACATTGCAGCCCTTTTCTCACTTGGTCCACAAGAAATAGAATAAAGAAATTGTCATATTCAGCCTTCCATCTCTAGTTAGGAGTCCCACGCTTGCTGCAGAGGCCTTCGATGAGGATTTCTCAGTTGCACGATCAACAACCTCCATAATTGTTGGAATTCTAACGTAGAAATGGTAGTCATGTAAGATAAATGCATCTATTTGATGGAAACTGCAATAGTTACACATTCTACTTAAAAAATAACAAATTAGATAGCAACTAGAATATCAACTTAAGTAAGCATTGACACAAACCAAACCATAAGGTCCAAAGCAAATTGACACAAACATGGTTTTCCATTTGCCCATACTGAAATTATACAAGACTGCATGTACTCACAAAAGAAAATCATTTCAATTATCTACTCCTACAATCCTAGTTAAGAAATAATTCATGTAAACAACTGAATTTATTCAGAAGTAAAAATAAATCAATTAAATTGTTTAACCATGCAAATTTGATTACAAAAATAAACTATGCAAATTTTAATTGCAATTCTCCATGAAATAATACATCAATATCAGCTATGCAATTCTAACTAACAGAAGACAACAGTGAAAAAAACAAGTGGAGGATTTCAATTTCATAGAACATACAAGACAAACATATGAATCATTTAAATTGCAAGAATATATAAAAGAGAAACAAACTTGATATTGTAAATCTAATTGGAAAAATATATCAATTAAAGGACAAGTGCATAAGTTAAATTGGTAAAATATATCATTACAACTAATAAGTGTTGCAATTCTAATTAAAAGAATAAATCAATTTCATAGAATTTTATTTATAACTGTAAGAATACATCAGTGAAAAAAATAAGTGGAGCATTTCAACTTCAAAGAACATACAGGAAAACATATGAGTTATAGAAGAAGTGAATCAGTTAAATTGGAAAACATATCATGCCACCTATTCAGATTTGCATTTATAACTGTAAGAATACATCGGTGAAAAAGACAAGTGGAGCATTTCAACTTCAAAGAACATACAAGAAAACATATGAGTTAAAAAACAAGTGAATCAGTTAAATTGGAAAACATATCATGCAACCTATTCAAATCTGCATTTATAACTGTAAGAATACATTAGTGAAAAGGACAAGTGGAGCATTTCAAATTCAAAGAACATACAAGAAAACATATGAGTTAAAGAACAAGTGAATCAGTTAAATTAGAAAACATATCATGTCACCTATTCAATTCTGCATTTATAACTGTAGATCTAATTTGAAAAAATATCAGTTAAAGAACAAGTGAATCATGAGTGGTTGGAAAACATATCATTACAACTAATAAATGTTGCAATTGTAATTGACAAAAATGCATCATATGAATAATTTAGTCTTGCCATTCTATTTAAAAACAAACCATGCAAAAAACAAGTCAGCCAATAAACAAGTATGAAATGATAAAGATGGTCTCAGTAATAAAGTTAACAAAGCTGCGATATCACAAATAAAGGTCTTTCATAATATGAGGATATGACATGGCATTTGTAATAGTCACAGAAAGTTGTTGTATCAAGTCCACCGTGTTGTTTGCTATCTTGTCTCTAAGATCGATCCATTATAGGTTTTCTTCTAGCTGTTCTGGCTATGATTGAGGCTACGATGACATGATTTGGTCATCATGATGTGTGCTTCCTTCATGCAAGATCATGTCACTTGGGTCGACACCTACAATGTAGTTATGGAATATGCAACATACAAGAACTAACTTAACCTGTATCCTTTTCTTTGGAATATTTTTAAAGTAAAGACCGTAGATCACTTGCAAAGTTACGGGGATCTCGTGATCAATTGCAATTTTGTGGGGGTCTTATAAGTCTTATGTGATAAATAGAAGGAAGAGTTTCTTCCTCTAACTTTCTAAAGGAGTCCGTGTGATAGAAGAGTTTTTTCCTCCAACTTTCTAAAAGAGCCCATTTATCAATATTTTAAGGGCATGCCCATAGGCCTACATAAAGAGGCTTGAACTTTTTAATAGCTTTATTGCATATCATTTGTATATTGATAGAAAAACATAAGAAATTCCGCTTTTATCCATATTTTTCTATACTGTTTTTTTTTCTTGGCTAAATTTAATAGACTATGTTTAAATGAAGAGAAAATTATTTAGTTATTTATTTATTTATTTTTAAAAATGTGGATAAATAACTTTTGAATTGGGAGGAAAATGAACTACTAATTGCCTAATTGCAGGGGTGGTAAAAAAAATCTATGTATTTATATTAAAAAAAATCATATCCATTGGTATATCTAGTCAATGTAATCATTATTCCTACTATATTTTAAAAGAAATATTCAAATACATTTAAATAGGAGATGAATTTTAGGAGATATATTAACGCATTATAATAGTTTTTTTTAAATTATTTTGACTGAGTACTATCAACGAAACCAAGGAAAACAATTTAGAAAGAAATATCATTATTCTTAATTATATTAGCAAAAAAACCAAATTTAGAAAATACATTAATAATACCCACTGTAGTGCATACGACCTATAATTAACAACTAAAACTAATTACTAATTATTAAGAAATGTATAGGAGGATTAACTAGCTACATCAAACAAAGAAATTATTTATATATACATATATATATATATATGAAGCAGAAAAAGAAGTTTATACTTGTAATGATATATATAATATCAAGGGCACAAGATCAAAGTAATTTCCTCTTTGCTATAAAAGAGAAGTTAAAAGAGAAGGTGGGAAGGCTGTAGACTTGTTTACATCCAATGCTTGTCTAGAGGGAAGTGGTGCATAACATCCTTTTAAAATGATATACATATTTTTCATACTTCCAGATCTTCACTTCCCTTCTTCATATATATCCCACTTCTTCCTAGACAAACACATACCCTAGATCCCACAATGATTTTTCTCCACTAATTGAAAATGTAAGGCTAGAGATAGAGATAAAGAAAAAACTTGGATCATCTATATAGACATCCTCTGTATGTTGGTGTCCAGTAATCAGGTCCATTGTTTTCTTTATAAATTTCAGGTGTGCATGAAACTGGAACAACACAAAGCCCTCTACTCCTCAAATCAAACTTTTGATCTGCCTTGTCTTTCCTTTGATCTATTCCTCCCCATGCATTGTGATCCTGCAGTCATTTTCCATGCTTTATAATAAACAAAACTAGAATTGATTCATTTAGAGATTAAGTAATTATATTCCAATTTCCAAAAGATGTATACCTTGTTTGCATTTGACTTCATGTATGGATCACTCAGCAACTGCATTAGTGAAAAAGAAAAAAACTGAATGGTTAGTATGAGTTATTTTATTTGGTTTCTTGTCAATGGTGGTAACAGTAGTGTCAACAGAAGCAACAGTTGCTCCAACTAAATGTTTCAGAAAAAATAAATACCTGTATTTGTTCATGTAGGAACTTGATATAGTTTATAGCTTCCATTAATACTGATGCTGTATCAGTCTAAAGGAAAATATAAGATGAAAAAAAAAGAAAAAGAAATCAGTAGAGTTTCATATTTGTAATTTGGAGTTGAACCAAATTTTTATGATTTCATTACCTTGCCAAAAGGTGACACAATTTGTTGGAGTGCAGTAATTCTATCTGCTAACTTTACTTTGGGAACTTGCAACTGCTTTCAATAAGATGCATGTTAAGTGAGAGATCAAGGAAAGAGGAAGAAGAAAAAATATATGTTGCTGTATTTACCTTGAGAGATGATGATGAATTTGAATTTTCATGTTTGGTTTTCTTAAGAAGAGTTTCTGAATTATCATCAGATCTTTTCTTTTTCCCTTCACTAGTTGTAGTAGTAGTAGTAGTAGTAGTTGTTGTTGTTGTTCCAGTGCTTCTCCCACTTCCTCTTGTCTGCATGCATCATCTTTCTAGTTATGTCCAATGAACTTTATAAAAGAAAAAGAAAAAAAGAAAGAAAAAAAAAGAGAGCCTTGCAATGCTTTGTTCTTTGTTCAATCAAATCAAGAATTATTCTGATGAAAAGAAAGTACTTACAGATGAATCTGAGCTTTTCACAAATATTTTAGAGTCTCGAATTTCAACTGGTTTGAAGGAGATGAAATCAGATGCAGTATTTCTTGATCCAGACCATGGAACATCAGTGTTACTAACTCCAATATGGTAACCACTGAACATCTCTGATGATCCAATGTCATGCTGCCTGTTCTCCATTTTGATCTCATGCATATAAGGCAAGTAACATGAGTTTCGATCTCCAAAAACTCCGGTGATGCTAGGATAATTATTAGCTAATGAGTTAGGGATCCCATGCTTGATATATTGAAAGCAAGGAGAAGACGCAATCTGATGATCAAGATGAGGATCTGGAGGAGCTATAGACCAGTTGCTAACTAAGTCTGAGAGGTTTGTTAGCCTTTGAGGCTCCATTAAATCTCCATTATTGTAGCTGTTGAGCTGTTTTTCCAAGTTGTTTAGAGTGTGAGGGTTGTTGATTTCCCAACTGTTGTCCATTTTCTTCAAGTAATCACAAGCAGGGTTGAACATATGATCTCTTTTGGAAGACAAGACTTCATGAAAGTTCTCCCTAATTTCTTCATGGTTTTGATGCATGTCATGACCTCCACTTCCTACTGATCTTCTGCATATATGCATCAACAGGACAACTATATCTTTAATCTCTCATTCAAACTTATTATTAACATGAGTGAAGAAGATAAGAAAGGGAGGAAACAAACAAAGAAAACAAGGCATCAATGAGAAGGAAAACTCAAGTACTTAATTCCACATAGTTTTGATTAGTAGGGACAATTAAAGGGCACAGTCCTGCAACAAGAATCTCTCTTTTCATGCACCAACCGTTAGATACTATTTCCTCATTCCTTTCATATCACTTTAATTTATGGTAGTTCAGATTAGATTCTCAACCCACTGAACAAGAGATCAAGCTTGACAACAACACAATAAAAATTAAGTAAATGGATGTCAATTATGAGAATACTCACAATAGGACTTGGCTCCAAAGTTGATTCTCCATAGCCACAGGCTCCTGTGAGAGGTCACCCGCCGGCGGTGAGTCCATGCTTAGGCTTGAATGGCCAGCAGCGTTGGCAAAGGATGCTGAGGATGCGGAGATCTCTTCGTCGCATGAAGAGGTGGAGTGGTGGCTTTGTGGTTGCCATTGGTTTAGAGTTTGCCAAGATGAGATAGGGTTTGCATGCAGCTCTGGCCACCAGCTTGGTGTAGAGGAGGAGCTAGCTACTGATGCTTCTAAGCTTTCTTGGGCCATGGTTAAAGTGGTTTTGATAGAGGTTTATATGTTCATTTTCAAGGGTTTACTTAGCATTGAAGAAGATGTGTATATATGTCTCTATATATATATGTGTGTGTGTGTGTGTTTTTGTTTTTAATGTACTGCTTAAAAAGTTTAGAATTATATATGGAGGAGAAGGATGGGAGGGGACAAAGAGAGGTTGCTGATGCCCTGTGTTCTTTCCACTAAGGCTTAGCCTATGCATCCATGTTTGGAGGTGGTGGGTGGATGCTTCAAGAGTGAGAGAGATCTATATATCTTTCACTTCTCTTTATTTATTTATTTTATTTATAATCTTACATATTACTAAAAAGAAAAAGAAAACAAAGTTCAGGGTCCAAGTTATAGCAGTAATTGACTACGTAAGATAAGAAGAAAAAAAAATGCATCAAAACTTAAATAAATATTAAACTTGACAGAGTATTAACCTGTCTGACAAAGAAACCAATCCACATTGTTAATATGTGGTATTGAGACTGAGAACTTAACATTTATTTCTCGATGTAAATGTGTTTAGCTGAGAGCAAGTTTGGTGGGAACATTTTTTACCAATTTTAATTCAATTAACAGAATTAAAATTTTAATTTTGTAATTACTGTATTTATTATACATCTATCATCATCACTACTATCCCTGTTGTTCTTTTTCCTAGTCACTTGTGCTATAAGAAATGACTAGTTAACCTTTGTTTGGTCATGTGGCCATATAGGTTGAAAATAAACACTCATGCTTCACTTTTGGGGTTCTAAGCTAGTGAATTGATTAGTCTCGGTTAAAAGATAAATTATATTAAAAATTTTCAAAATTTTTAATATAAACTCATAGATCATATAACAAATCACATTTTTTTCTTTTAACTAAGTCCTAATTTAATTATATAGCAAAAAAAAGGAACAAGGGCATGATGGTTATTTTGAAACAACCTCAATAACAGAGGTGACAGTAATAAAGTATTGAAACAACATATGGAGACTACAAAGTCTTATTACTCCAATATCTTAAATTCTTATTATTGTTACTATTATGATTACCACTTGAAATAAAATTAGAGCCAAACAAAGGTTTGTTTAAAGTATTATTAAGTACAGTGGTCCAATCTTCTTATGATTGTTAACTAATGACACATGACTTTTTTGGGGTAATAAAAAGAGATAATTAAAGAAAACTAAAACATGCGCGCATCCCACCATTGATAGAGAAAGGACAAAGCTTTCACTGAAACCAAGGATGATCTTAATTCCTAAATGCTTTCCACTTAGCTATTCACGCATGCTAATTAATGTTTGTTTATATGTGGCAACTAACTCATATTTTATGAATCTTGGTGCACTGATATTCATATATATATATATAATCCTCCCAAAAAAATGGAATATTCTAATGCATATGTGGTTCTATTTTTGGTGCACTCCATGCTTCTTGCTTTGAATCTGCATGTGTTGAGTTTTTCTTATTGTAACCTTAGTGTGTGTGTGAGTTTTTTGGATTTTCCTTAGGGTTAAGGGTTTGTGTACATGTGAAATAGTTACAACTACTGATGATAAGTAAACAAAACAATGTATAAATGCATTGCTTAGTGAAACTAAATGGAAAGAGAATGAGGACAAGCATATATGGAGATGGTGGTGGTGTATGATGGTGGAGAGAAGGTTTCTAAGAAGCCATTGAGTACTTCTCCACAAACTCAATGGATGGTCTCCACATAAAACACTTAAAAATGGTGTGAATGTGAGAAGAATGTGTTTGTATGTATATATACACTGAGGAAACCACTCAATGTTAACAAGTAAAATGGTGCTTGAAAGAGACTTTGCAGATTGAATGAGTGGAGATTGTGACACCATGACCTCCATGTGTTTCTTAGTAAACCTGATCGTGAGACAAACCTAAACTTCAAGTCAGAAAATTACTGTTTCTTGTTCATCTTTGATTGGAGATAATCCAATAGATCCATCATTGAAAACTTTGGTTAGAGACAATCAAATCTCTATAGGATCAAGTCTTAGACAGTGAAAGAGAACATGAAAGTGAGTTGGACTGTTAAGGGTGGCCCCCCTTGAATTATTGTTTTGCTTGCATATATCCATTAAAAAGTGCAGCAATCGTGTAATATCTCTTTCTTCTCATTTTTGGGTCCATTGCAATGACATTCCAATGCAAAGAAGGATCAAAGCAACAGATAAGCTTCACCGATGTCCTGCTGTCTCGAAACACCATCCTCGTCTTTGCTCAAAACCAATCTTTGTCTTGCACATTGTAAAACTATGCATGAAACACAAACTATTCTACATCATTATACATGAAATTAGAGATTCATGGATAAACATGAATGTACATATACTGTTTGAGCTTCAATTATGTATGCTGATGATAAACTAGTCTTTGCTTTCTAAAAGCTAAGCTTACATCAAAGAGTTTAAAGAGCATGGCCATAGAAGGCAGTTTGATTGGATGTGTGGTTCCCCACCTTACCATGAGGCTCAATGACATATACTTCCACTTGAATTCCCTTTTCTAAAACAATTTTGTGAAGCTTTTGAGCCCTTTGTTAGCCACTCAAAAGAAGCTGGTCTTCTTGACCATGTGTTCCCCATCTATTTTTGCTTTCTTTATGCATTTGGAAAAAGAAGAAAAAAGGGAATTAAAGTCCCTAATGATCATATATTCATATTACTTATAACCTTAATTCCATAGATTTAATGAAAATGAAAATGAAATTGAAATTGGCCACCTCTAATCAGGTCCAGATGAGCATGCCGTTGCATAAACGAAAAAAGAATGTTATGACATGGACTGCAATCCTGCTTTTATTTATTTATTTATTTATGCAGGAAACACCTTTAAGGTTTTGCTTAATAAGGTGATCAATGTATGCAACCTTCTTTCTTTATTGACACTGACTTATGCTTGCAATAAAAATTAAATTAATTATTTGTGTACTATTTTCTAGAGTTTTATCATTGTGAAACTCTTCACCATGAAATGAAGCCTTGTCCCCGAGATTATAAAAGTACATTGTTATAATCATGATACAGAGTGGAGGTTTTTAAATGTAATAATTAAATTTTTAACAAAAAGATTCGTGTCTCATTCCAATTTTGTTGAAGATCATTAACATCGTTCTGTTTGATAAATTAATTCTATTAATTTTATATATTTCATCAAATATAAAAACTAATAAAGTGTGTGCACTCCACAAACTTCCAAAATAAATACAGTATTTATGGATAAATCAATAAATCAATCTTTCGTTTTCTTATCAGAGTCAAGTTTCACTCATACATATAGCTATCATTAAATAAAGTCTTAATCAAGGTTTTTATAATTCCACTAATTTGGCACACAAGAAGTGGCACACCTTCTATATGTAACACACCATACATTAATACACTATATCTACATGGCCTTAAATAATAACCAAGCAAGTCTCTCATATATATATATATATATATATATATATATGGCCCCCTTTTAAAGTAGGTGATGTATCATAATCCCAAAGACTAATAACCCATTATCTCACTTAGTGGTTGATGTTTGTCCTCATTAGACAAGGGAAAATAAGAAAGCTTAGTGAGGTGCAACAAGAAGTAGACAAGTGGCCATGACCCACAAGCCTTTGGAGAGGATGAGACAAACCCTAATTTGAGCAATAGCCATAGAGGCTTTTTTTCTTTAAAAAAAAATAAGAAAAATGAGAGAAAAGAAAGCTAGCAGCCTAGCACAAGCTTTTGTTTACTTAATCACCGGCAACCCCCTGAGGAACTTTAATTAATTCATTTTGACTCCTTAGATATCAATCAACAAGAAAGGCCCTATCATTCTCTTAGCTCTGTCCTTTATAGAGAAATAGTTTTTTCTTTCAACCCACTTGTAAAGGCCATACAACTTTGGTTTACAATTTTAAGGTAATTTTGAATATATATAAATATATATAGACACATACACACACATATTTTCCATTCTTATATTATTATTATTATTATTATTATTATTATTATTATTAATTGGAATATATATAAACGTTACAAGAAAAAGAGTTACTTCTATTAGGAACAACATAAGTAAAAACATTAAATGGTTTTTTAGTAATGAGTTTTTGTCAATTGTGATGAAACTTCAAAGAATTCTACTATTAGTTAATGGGTTATGATTTGGTCTTTGAGTAAAGATCATGAAGGTCTAAGAATTAAAATTGAATGCAATATTATGCATTTTTTTTTAATAACAATGATTCTAATTGTTACTCTTATTCTTCTCTCTAAAATCTAAATACATAATTGAGAGTTTGAAATGTATGTGTGTTATTAAATTGTTCCTACTTTAAGGGAAGATATCTTAAATATTTCTTTATATATATATATATATATATATGTCAACACATAATGGGGATAGTGTGATCCTTCTCAGCGCATTGGCGTTGGATGTGGTAAGGGAAGTCAGAATGGATTGATTGGATTTAAGTTCATATCAAGTTTGAACTGGGCAATGGTGCCTCCATTGTTGGCTTGACAAGTCAAAGTAAGTGGTCAAAAGGGTTGGTGAAATTTGCAAACTCAAGAATTGCGTCTAGACTTTGATGATGTTTCTTGATTGATTAGATGGGGCTTTGTTCATTGTAATCTCCACTAAAATAATAATATTTTTTTTAAAAAAAAAATTTCATTTTGTTGCATCATTTATTTATTTTTTTAAGAATTTATAACTAAAAAATTGTAATTGTATAACATGACCACTTTATAATAGAAAAATAATAGCCCCTTTTCCACCGACTAAAAAATTGAGGGATTAATTCCCTCGCAATTGATAGGGATGTAAGTAAATGTGCCAATTGTGTAATAGATTACTAAAAAGCAGGATGCCAGTCCACAGGGAAAATTGAGATTACTAGTACTAATCTTAATTCCAAAAATTAATCTAAACCAAAGTAGTGATGTGTGTGAATAAAAGAAATAGAAAATAGAAGCAAGGAATATGAAATAAAGAGAAGAAATCAGGAGAAGCAACGATGTTTGGGCATAGCATTCCTCTAAGGTCTTGTTAAGTGTAGGATAAAAGTTGTCTAAACATGCAATCCTATTTGAATAGAGAGATTTCGTCAATTATACTAAACCTCTTTTTTCAAAAGTGAATAATAGTTGAATCGGTACAGTATTGATATAGTTACCACATAATCGCATTAACATTCAGGGAAATCTAGATGTGAATTAACAACAATTTCTTAATTTGGTAATTCTTCTTAAAAAAACATTACCCCTAATCCGAATACAAATAGAGATGTGATTTCTCCTAAAATCTATTCCACATGATTGCAAAGAGCACGTAAATACTCATTAACTTACTCGGGAGGATTGAGGGAGAAGAATTCTCTAAAGCACCCTATTGCCAAGCTTACTTACAATTCCTTCTAATCGCGGTATGTCTATGCTAGGTGGGTATTTTTACTCATCACAAAGCACATCGAGTATGAAAACTAAGGCTTTCACCACAATAGCAATCAAGCAATATAAACACACAATTAGATTAAAAAAAATAAAGGATTGCAATTAGGAAAACAATTAAATCATTAAGATCCACAACTAATGTCGAAAAATTAAATCTTAGAGTTTAACTATGCCCAAACATCTACAAGATTAGCTTTCCATTAATGGAGGGCAAGCATTCAAATCATAAGACATGAAGAGAATGAACATAAACATGAAAACCCCCTTCTCAATCGTGGCGAAGGTTGATTGCTGGAAAACTCCCAAGAACCTTCCGCAAATACCGCCAAGGTGAGCTTGATGGCTACGATCTTCCTCTTCTTGATGATGGATCCAAATCTGCTTCAAAAATCATCTCTAAAGCCCTGGAGATTCGCCTTTTGTCTTCCTTAACCTCGCCTCCAAGAAAAGAATTAAAGATTGTTCTAAAAATCATCATCAAATCTATTTATATTGTGCATCTTACGGGCTTCTTACAAGAGTAAGAACATGGCCATAATGAGCTGGGGATGATGGGTCACGAGCTTTAAGGGAACATTAACAGTCGTAAGTCCCATTCGTAAGGTCCCTTGTCTTGTGTCACGAACCAGCTTAGAGCCATAAGTGCTAGACCGTAAGCTTCTTTAAGTTGAGCTTGTGATCGCCGTTACAAGTGTAAGCTATGCTTATAAACTCCTGATAAGTGCTTGTGTATAAGTAATATGAAGTATTCTTTTCTTACATTGAGCATCATTTTTATCAGATTTTATCACTTATGCATGTGTATTTGTGTTCTTTTGTGCATTTAGGGTTGTGGAGATAATTTTGGAAGAAAAGGAAGCAAAAGTAGATCGTGGATGTAGTTCTTGGATTGAATAAAGGTGAAGACACAAGTTGTGCTCAAAGACATATGGGTGTGTGCCAACCTCCATTGTGCTCAAGAGAATATACAAAGTGAAGGGGCACAAAAACAGTCACACTCATTTGTTCCGACTTGTGTAATACTAGCAAGAGCTTCATTAATGTGGTTTCATTGAAGACGCGACGCGATCAACCACATGAATGTGTGCCCATTCATGTGGTCTCGATGAAAACAGTGGAATCAGGAGCATTTTGGTGAAGCACTGTAGCATTTTGAGAGTTATTAAAGGATGTTTTTTTTTTCCATCTTTTGCCCATCTTGGGAGGCGCTCCCAGCTAGGTTTTTGAAGCGGTTCTACGGCTTTCAACATCGCGTTTCTTTGGAAGAAAGCTATTGGGGGAGCTTTCGTTAGCATCGATTCCGCGAGATGTGCCCTAGGCTTGATAAGGGAACTTTTGGAGAAGACCAGGCGGCTCCAAAAAACCATCGATATGGACTACAAGGGGGTTTTATCTATGGATTGGATGCATTTACTCTTGATTTCATATTTTCTTGCATATTGCTTCATGGAGAGCTAAACCCTTAGTGGGTGCTTGGACTTGTAAACCCTAGGATGATTTTATTTCACTGACTTTTATTATACTTCTTTACTTGATGTTTTAATTGAGTTTCAACTTTGAATGCTTGTTGTATTAATTTTCCCTTAGAGTGACACTAGGGTTGAGAATCCCTCTTGGTAATCCTTGTGGATGAGTGACACTCCATTAGGATTAGACAAAGCAAGGTTGAAGAGGGTTACGAGGGTAAGTCGAAAGGTAGCGGAATGCCCCCTTTCCTTCCGATGTGATTTATCCTACCTCCATGTTCCAAGAGTTCTTTGTGGTCAGGATAAAGTGAAGTGCTAAGAGACAAACTCCACTGGGGCTTAGTTACGCAAGCAACAGAGTTGAGTGTTGAAGTAATCCTTAGTGATGGGGCTTAATTATGACTAGGGGTCTTTCGCCTGAACTATAGGGTTAGATCTATATTAGGGAATAGGGTTTATCACTTGGTGTCCTTAGAGCTTTAAGAAACTTTACACAGTGTGAGGCATAGAGAGTATCCCTTTCCGCTGGGGTATAGTATAGGGTTAGTCACAGTTGACCTTAGGTTTGGTATCGTGTGTTTTTGGATTTTCACGACTCATTAAACGTCAGTTAAAAGGCATAATAATTAGTCTTGCACTTGAAACAATAGTTCTAGGGTGAGCAAGGTCCAGGTACCCCATCTTTCTATCAATTACCTCTCCTTACTCCTATTACGTTTCTTTTTCTTTTCTTTATTTTCATTTGCATTTATATTGTTCACTCAACTCACAACGTGTTTTCACTAGAGTTAAATAGCAATACTTGTGTTTCCAAGCACTATTCCATGTGGATACAACTACCCACTCATCGGGGTACTTTATTACTTCGACAACCCATGCACTTGCGGTACACACATGCAAGGGATGTGTCAACTCCTCTGGATGGTCCTTACAGTCATCCTTACTGGCACAATTCTTGCTCGTAAGGTCCTCTGATTTGGCCTTATACTCTTCCTTACCTGCATAAGCTTATCCGTAAGGTTCTCTAGAAGAGGCTTACGGTCGTAAGTCAGGCTATAAGTGTTGAGTTGTGTGGAGCCTGATCATACTGAACACCTAGTCGTATTTTATGGGAAATTTTGAGGGGGTATTTTCAAAATTTTCCATTGTATGAGGGGTTTTCTTCTCTTATATATATATATATATATATATATATATATATATATATATTTCCCTACATACATACACACACACACACACACACACACACACACATATATATATATATATATTTATCCTTGTAAAAAGTGTTTTTTTGGTAAAGAAAAAATAGTGAAATCAGTCGGCGCCCGTGGACGTAGCCCTAGTTTTGGGTGAACTACGGAAATCTCAGTGATTTTTCTTTTTTGCTTGTTTTCTTTAATTATTACCTTTGTTTCTTAGTTATTAACAATTGGTATCAGAGCCAGATTTTGGTTTTGAGTGAGAACAATGGCAGAGGAAACAGAAAAGGCATTTGGAGTAGAAAAGTTTGATGGTGCACACTTTGCGTATTGGAGGATACAAATTGAAGACTATCTGCACGCAAAAAAAATTACATATACCTTTATTGGGGATAAAACCTGAGATGATGAAGGCTGAGAATTGGGTTCTTCTTGACAAACAAGTAATGGGAGTTATCAGATTAACTCTATCTAGGTTTGTTGCACATAATGTTGTGAAGGAGAAGACTACAGCAGATTTGATGAAGGGGTTGCCTGGTATGTATTAAAAGCCTTTAGCAAATAGCAAGGTGTATCTGATGAAGAAATTGTTCAATTTGAAGATGGCAGAGAATGTATCACTAGCACAACCCTTGAACGAGCTCAACACAATCACAAATCAATTGTCGTCTGTAGAAATTGATTTTGATGATGAGGTTCGTACTCTGATAATTCTGGCTTCTTTGCCAAATAGTTGGGAAGCAATGAGGATGACAGTAAGCAATTATGTAGGAAAAGAAAAGCTCAAGTACAATGATATACGAGATCTAGTTTTGGCTGAGCAGATTCGCATGAGAGATGTAGGTAAAACTTCAGGATCTGGTTCTGCTCTAAATCTTGAGACAAAAGGTAGAAACAATAACAAAAATTCAAATTAGGGCAGATCAAAATCTAGAAATTCCAATCAAAATAGAAGTAAATCTAGACTAGGTCATCTAGTACAATGCTGGAATTGTGGAAAAACATGTCATTTCAGGAACCAATGTAAAAGCCCTAAAAAGAAGAATGAAGATGATTCTGCTAATGCTGTAACAGAAGAGATACATGATGCATTACTTCTTGCAATAGACAGTCTACTTGATGATTGGGTTTTGGACTTTGGATCTTCA
Source organism: Dioscorea cayenensis subsp. rotundata (assembly GCF_009730915.1). Taxonomy (NCBI): domain Eukaryota; kingdom Viridiplantae; phylum Streptophyta; class Magnoliopsida; order Dioscoreales; family Dioscoreaceae; genus Dioscorea; species Dioscorea cayenensis. Next base: position 22,003,258 of record NC_052489.1, read on the forward strand.
TTTCATACCACTCAATACCGAGAAATCCAACAAAATTACACCGTAGGTGATTTTGGGAAGGTGTACTTGGCTGATGGTTTAGTCTTAAATATTCTGGGTGTGGGAAAAGTCAAGATATCATCGCTCGATGGATCCATCTGGTCATTGCAGAAGGTTCGACATATTCCAGACTTGAGCAGGAATCTGATTTCTATTGGACAGCTTGATGATGAAAGGCATGCAATCCTATTTGCTGGTGGTACCTAGAAGCTAATAAAGGGAGACAGAGTATTAACTCATGGAAAAAAGACTGGCACTCTATATATGACCTCATGTCCAAGAAATACAGTTGCAGTTATTGAAACAAGTACTAATGCATGCCTATGGCACTTCAAGCTTGGTCACATGAGTGAGAAAGGATTGAAGATGTTTTTGTTAAGAGGAAAGCTACCATAAATAAATTCTATTGATTTTCACATGTGTGAAGTTGCATCTTAGGAAAGTAGAGAAGGGTGAGATTCTTGAAAACTGGCAGGACTCCGAAGACTGAAAAATTGGAATTAGTGCACATTGATTTGTGGGGACCTTCACTGATTGCACCACTTGGAGGTTCAAGGTACTACATAAATTTTATCGAAGACTCAAGCAGAAAGGTGTGGGTTTATTTTTTGAAAAATTAATCAGATTTATTTAAGACTTTTAAGAAGTGGAGAGCCATGGTTGAGACAGAAACAGGTTTGAAAGTAAAATGCTTAAGATCAGATAATGGAAGGGAGTACGTAGATGGAGGGTTCAGTGAGTATTGTGCTGCAGATTGAATTAAGATGGAGAAGACTATTCTTGGGACACCACAGTAGAATGGTGTGGCAGAGTACATGAACAGAACTCTCAATGAGTGTGCTAAGTGTATGCGGCTACATGCTGGGTTGCCAAAAGTTTTTTGGGCTGATGCTGTTAGCACTACAGTTTAACTAATAAATTGAGAACCGTCAGTTTATATAGAGTTTAGAATTCCTGAGGAGGTTTGGAGCAGTAAAGAAGTGAAGTTTTCACATTTAAAAGTTTTTGGGTGTATGTTATGTTCACATTGATTCTGATGCTTGAAGTAAACTTGATGCAAAGTCTAAAAGATGTTTATTCATTAGCTATAATGATGAGAAATTTGGTTATAGGTTTTGGGATAAACAAAACAGAAAAATCATCAGAAGCAAAAATGTGATATTCAATGAATGGGCTATGAACAAGGGCATGTCAACAGTACTGTCAATGTTAGATCAAAAGAAATCCGTGTTTGACAACTTAGACGAATTGAATGAAAGTACTATTCAGAAAATGAGTGAAGAAGATAAAGAGAATGCAGATTCACAGGTTGATCAGAGTACACCAGTAGTTGAAGTTCGCAGATCCTCTAGGAACATTAGACCTCCTCAACGTTATTCACCATCACTAAATTATCTTCTGTTAACTAATGGTGGTGAACCAGAGTATTATGATGAAGCTTTGTAAGATAAGAATTGAAGCAAGTGGGAGTTAGCCATGATGGATGAGATGGATTCCTTGTTGAGGAATCAAACATGGGAACTAATTGAGTTGCCAGCAATTAAGAAGGCTTTGCAGAACAAGTGGGTATATAGAATAAAGAATGAGCATGATAGTATCAAATGATACAAATCCAAATTAGTAGTTAAAGGGTTCCAGCAGAAGGAGGGCATTGACTACATAGAGATATTTTCTCCAACTGTGAAAATATCAATGATTAGACTGGTGCTTGGAATTGTAGCTACAAATAATTTACATCTTGAGCAATTAGATGTGAAGACAACGTTAAGAAGGAATCAAACATGGGAACTAATTGAGTTGCCAGCAACTAAGAAGGCTTTGCACAACAAGTGGGTATATAGAATAAAGAATGAGCATGATAGTAGATAATCTCCCTCGAGGAGGGAGATTACCCATAATCCGAATATAGAGTAGAAATGTGATTTCTCCTAAAATCTACTCCATATGATTTCAAGAAGCACGGAGATTATCACTAACTCACTCAGAAGAAATGAGGGAGACGAAGTCTCCAAAGTACCCTAATCAGAGGCTTACTCACAATACCCTCAAATTGTTGTATGTCTGTGCTAGGTGGGAATTTGTTCTTGACACAAAACACATCAGACGTATGAAACTAGGGGACTCTCAATACAATAGTAAACATTCGATTAAAACACGCAATTAGATGCAAATAGAGATGATTGTAATTAAGAAAATAACTAATGCATGAAAGATCCAACAACTAATGTCAATAAAATAAATCCTATAGTACAGTTATTCCCAAACATCTACAAATTAGCCTTCCATTAAAAAAAGGCAAGCATTCAAGATAAAAACATTTGGAGAAGGCATGAAAAAATATTAGGAGAATCGTTGGAGAAGCCCTAAGAAAGCTTCCAAGCATGCTGTGAAGGTGAACTTGACAGCTATGACCTCTAATCCCCTTAAATGTGGATCCAAATCTCACTTTCAAATAGCCCCTTGAGTGCTAGAGATTTGTCTCCTTTCTTCCCTAGCTTCACCTCCAAGAATCACCCAAAAGAAAAGTAAATAATGCCTTAAAAATCATCATCAGTTCTATTTATACCCGACTGCTTATGGGCATAAGAACGTGGCCTTAAGGGAGCTGAAGAAGATAGCCACAACCCTTACGGGATCGCTTACGACTGTAAGTCACATCCTTAAGGTCTTTTGTTTAAGTTACAGTACAACTTACTGCCGTAAGCGCTGAACCGTAAACTTCACTATGTTGCTTCTTGCGACTACCCTAGCAGGTGTATGTTGTAGTCATAACTCCTCTGGTTTATCCTTATGGGCATAAGCCTTTCCTGTTACGGGTATAAGCATGCTAATAAGGTTCTCTGGAATCTACTTATGGCCATAAGATAGGTCGTAAGCTACTGGTAAGACACCCAGTTTGATTTGTCCTTATTCAGATGATGCCGAGAAAGCTACAACTCCTTTATTTAAGGTCTGAGATGCTTCCTTTGGCTCTCTATCATCTTGAAGTGCTGCCCTAAGCCTAAGAATATAAAACACACTAGATTTAGCATTGAATTCCATAATATGGTTCTAATACATACCGAATGAGTGTACAAAATGATATGAAATATATGAATATTGTACACTCATCAAACCTTGGCACAGTTAAAACAATAAATAGGATTTTTTTTTTCATAAAGAACAAGAATAAAAATATTATTTTCACCATACTGAACCTAAGTGCCCAAGTGAAGGGGGTGGGATAGGTCCAGTTCCACACAAACACGAGCGCATTTTGCTCTTAATTTGTCTAAGGTTTGAGCATCAACCTTCAGAACACTACCAAACTGAGAAGTGATTGTCTCCAAAATTTTTCTTGTCCAAAGTTTAATGAGGAGGTGGAAGAGTTGAATCCATACGACTGCTATGTTTAGTCGTTTTAAAGATGGTTGGAAGGATTCTTTCTATGGGGAAAGTTGGAGGATTATTTCGGTGACTATCCACGGGCTCTCCCACAACAGCAGACACTGCATTTCCATAGTTTCACATCTAACATAATAGAACCCATTTGGGAGGTCTGCAACTGTGAATGTGCCCAATCTTCTACAGCCTTCAGCCATGGCTAGTTTGGCTTCATCAAGTTGAAGTGCTTTTCCTAGGAACTTCGTATACAAAGAGGTATGCATGTTGTCCCTAGTCATTTGTAGAAATCTTTATCGATTATTGATAATAACACAAGTGTACGTGTCGATCGCATAATAATATTATGTGGAAAGCAGAGTGTCGGTTCACAGGGAAGAATGACAATACTAGTAGTAGTCTAACTTCGAAAATTAGCCTAATCGATCGAATGATATAGGTGTGAACAAAAGAGAATAGAAAATATACAAAAATAAAGACGGAGAGAAATCAAGGGAATAAATGATGTTCGGGCATAGCATCCCTCTAGGGTTATGGAGTATAGGACAAAAGTTGTTTAGGTATGCAATCCTACTGTAATCAAGAGGTTTCCAGAATTATACTAAACCCCCCTTTTCAAGGGTGAAGAGTAACTGAATCGGTGCAGAGCAGATACAGACATCCACACAATCAAATTAACACATTATAAAACCTCATTGTGAGCTAATGATGATCTCTTGAGTAGAAAATCTCCCTTATGAAGAGATATTGCCTCTAATCCGAATACTAAGTTGAGATGTAATTTCTCCTAAAATCTAGTCCACATGATTGCAAAGAGTACGAAGATAATTATTAACTCACTCGGGAGAATTCAGGGAGATGGAGTCTCCAAAGTACCTAATACCTAGGCTTACTCACAATTCTCTCTAATCATGGCATGTCTATGCTAGGTGGGTATTTCTACTCCTCACAAAACACACCAAGTATGATGGTTAGGGCTTTCACCTCATTAACAATCAAGCATTCAAACACCTGATTAGATTCAAATAGAATGGATTGCAATAAGGAAAACAACTAAATCATGAAAATCCAATAACCAATGTCAAAAACTAGACCCTAGAGTTTAACTATGCCCAAACATCTAACAAATTAGGCCTCGTTTAATGGAGGGAAAGCATCCAAGATACAAGGCACGAAAGGAAAAATAGAAAACATGAAAACCTCTTTCTCAATTATGCCATAGAAGTATCGCTAAAGAACCCCTAGAAAAACTTCCATGCACGCCACCAAGGTGAGCTTAACGGCTACAATCTCCTATCCCCTTGAATGTGGATCCAAATCTCCTTTAGAATCACCCTTTGAGTCTTGGAGATACATTTCCTCTTTTCCCTAACTTCACCACCAAGGATAGAACAAAAGAAAACCAAAGAATGACCTAGAAAATTTGCATCAGATCTATTTATACTTATCTGATTACAGGCTGCTTATGGGCATAAGGTTGTGGATGTAAGGAAGCTGGGGAAGATGGTCACGAGCCTTACGAGATCATTTACCACCGTAAGCGCTGGACTATAAGCTTCACTATGCTATTCCCTGTGACCGCCCTTACGGGCATAAGCTCTGGTCATAAGCTCCTCTGGATGGTCATTATGGGCATCCTTACAGGAGTAATTCCTGCCCTTAAGGTTCTCTGGTTTGGTTTTAAACTCCCTCTTACGAGCATAAGTATGGCAGCAAGGTTCTCTAGAAAGTGCTTACGGCCTTAAGCTGCCCGTAAGCTAACCAGTTTGCCTTGTCCTTATTCAATTAATGCCGAAAAAGCTCTAACTTCTTCATTTAAGGTCTAGAATGCTTCTTTTGGTTCTCCGTTGTCTTTAAATACTACTTGAAGCCTGAGAATGCATAATATAATCCTAATACAAGCCTAATGAGTGTACAAAATGATATGAAATATATTAGTGTTATACACTCATCAATTGTCACTGAGTTTTGAGTGTTATTTTTTATCTTTTCAAAATGGTCTTTTTGCAAATGAAGGGGTGGCTCTTTGAGGATAAAGCTTTCAATCCCGATCGGATGACGTTAGCCAACGACATGCCCGGTTTAGTGTTGAGGAAAGAAGGGTTTGAAGATTCGGAGGGGGCCATACCACCCCCACTAGAAAGATCAAGTGGGGGAGGGTTAGAGATTGAGAGAACAGCTGAGGGAAGGGGAACACAGTTATGTGAAGTTTCACCGGTGTAGTTATGTGTAGTTCCTAATTGTTGCTTCACATGTGTCCATAAATAGTTAGGCCCACACAGTGGCGGAGTTAGGGTGGCCATGGCTCCCCAACATTTTACAAACTTTTTCTTATATATATAAAAATTATATAAAAGTTATATAAATCAGGTCATCTTTAATTGTTAGACTATCCTTAAACTTTGATGTCCATGCCATCTCATCAATTCATTAAACTCTATCTCATTAAATTATATTTCATAATAGTTATACTATAAAATGGGACTCACAATCAATCCATTAAACTATCTCCTATATTAGTTATGCTATAAAATAAGAACCACAATTATTTCATTCAACTTATTAACTATTTACATTTATATATTTCGTTAAAATATATTTATTTAATAAAATTTAAATATTATTAAAAAAAATTATTATATAATATATTTAAAAAATTAATAATAAAAAATAAATATTTAAAAATAATAAGAATATATGAATAATAAAAAAATTAATTTATCAAAAGATTACATAAATAAAGAAATAATTTATATAAATTAAAAAATACTAAAATATTACATAATTAAACTCTTATTCTATTGATCATCACGAGAATTTTTATCCAAATTTTCGGGGTCACTTGAATGTATCTGAACGCCACTTGTTTTTGCATTGGTGTGTTGACTTCCCATACCCATGTTTGGATTGAAGAAACAAGGTTCAGAAAACATAGGATAATCATATGGAAAATTTGGTTGATTTTGGACATTTGGATAAAAATGAGAAAAATTTTGTGAGGTATGACAATTTTGTGAATTTTGAGGATAATTTTGAATATTTTGCATATTTGGTGGGAAGAAAGAATATGGAAAATTTTGAAAATTACTTGGAAAATTAGGAGCTTGGGAATATAGAGGAGTATTTTTATACATAATATAGTTGAAAATTAGAAGATGAAGTAGTGGAGAAGAATGTAAGTTTTATTTGAAAATGTGGGTGTATTTATAGAGGTTAGCTGAAAATTTAAAAATTTTAAAATTAAAAAAAATAACAAGAGAGTCGTTGCCCAACGTTTAAATTTTGTAAAAGTTTTATTTGTGGGCCATGCACTTTAGTTTAATTAAAAAACATTTTTTTATATATAAAAGTGTCTGTGGGTCCCACCGATTTTTGAGCTCAGTGGCCACTGAGGGCTCAATTGCCGCTGAGTGCTAATAATGGGTCAACTTTGCATCAAACGCTCATTGAGCACAAATGCAAAGTCCATTAAAGATGCTCTTAGAAAAACAAAAGTTATGTTAACTCCAATAAAATCCTTAAAAGTTAAAAAAAATAGTTAAAAAAAAGATAAGCTTAATTATTCCTAATAAAAATCTAAATAAAATAATAAAATAATTTAAAATGAAATAGATATGGAAATCTAGATGTCATTCATATGGTTAATTTTTGCTATAAAATTTGTCTAAAACCTAATGGTCATTAAATCGTTTGAGCATCCCAAAATCTTTTGCTCGTGAATAATTTTTTTTTATTTGTTCAAATACAAGAAATTATTTTATCATGTAATATATATATATATATATATATATATATTCTTTAATTTTTATTGGTAATTGAAAGCATGTGATTTTCTTATATGTATTATTAATTTTTTTTTATTTTTTATTCACAAATTATAGTAGGTCCAAGTGATCAACTGTTGATGTATATTTCACAGATGGTGAAAGAGATCGGAAACGATTGGCATTGTTGTTTTGATCACCACAACCCATCTTTGGTAATGAAGCTAATGAATCTTCCTTGTAATTTATTCACTTTATAATATATATATATATATATATATATATATATATATATATATATATATATATATACTCACGTACTATATATGCGTAATTGTAGCTTAATCCCTTTCATCCTTCAATGTCTCTTAGAGTTGCTTTGTCATATTTTTTTCCTATATTTTTCTCCTTGTTTAATTACATTATCATGTTAATGCTAACCTTCGTCTCATCCCAATTAAAGTAAGATACTACTTATAAAAAGATAATATAACTTTTTCCTTCAAAAATTAGAGACAACGGAAAGAGTTTGGGTGAAGTTGTTTTAAATTGAAATGCAGTGCATGAATATCATGATGAACAAACAACAAAGGATGGAAGACAAGATGATACAAAGATAATTAGCACCAACAAGTTTGGAATGTGTGTGTAGATATATATCTTACACATATGCAGAGTAAATTAACATGATGCATGTGCATCAATGTACATATAATAAGAAGAATATGAAGGAAAAAAAATAACAGATATATTGATAAACAAACAGACAACAAACTTCAATAATCGGTGGGCAATTATTTAGTTTTTTTATTGTTTAAACCTATGTTTTCAAAACCGGACCGGGAAGTGAACCGGGCAAGTAACAGAGGTCATGGGTCAATCAGTTGGACCGGATGACCCGGTTTGGTCGAACTAGATGACGTAATATATATATATATATATATATATATATATATATATATATATATATATATATATATAAAAGTATCAATTATCCAAACTCACATATATTCCCAAGCTAATTCAAACTAATGATAATAACCATATTTTTATAAGATGATGTCAAATAAAAAAATAAATGGTAAAAAGAGAGCATCCATGGAATTAGAATGAATATATATGAAAAATAAAGTTAGCAAAATTATAAGTTTGGACAAAAAACTGGAATTGGTTCGGACTGAGATACAGAGGCCCAACCCACTTAATATCTCAAAAACCCTCAATTCTCAAAGCTTTGACAACCTTCAGATCCCACAATATATGATCGGATGGTCTTCAGAGATTAGGGTTTCCATCATGTCATCCTTCTCATGATAAATAAACCCTAGCCGTTCTCCGGCATCTCTCTTGCTCTCTTTCTCTCTCTGTTTTGTTTTTCTGAATTCACCTTCTCTGCCATTTTTCTTGCTCTCTTTCTCTCTCTGTTTTGTTTTTCTGAATTCACCTTCTTTTCCATCTCTCTTGTGCTCTCTCTCTCTCTCTCTCTCTCTCTCTCTCTCTCTCTCTCTCTCTGTTTTGTTTTTCTTATTTTTTTTTTATTTTAAAGGTTGAATTTGAGATAATGAATAATCATTGTGCTTAACATGGATATGTAATTCTTTTGTAGATCCACTGCCGATGGTTACACAAACCCTCTAAGAAGTTTTGAGCTAGATCCATTCTTGTTTTTTGTTTTACTTATTTTTCTTTTTTTATTAATGTTTGAATCTATGTGGTTTTTGCTTAACAAAAATTTTAAAAAAATAAATAAATAAGAACCGGGGTCAACCCGGTCGGTTCGGCGGGTTTAACCGAGTTTGACCGGGTCAACACCTAGTCAATAATTTGTATAGAACCGGACCAGACTGCTGGCCGGTACCCAGTTTTACTGGTCCAACCAGCCGGTCAGGTCTGGGTTTCAAAACATTGGTTTAAACAAACAATATAAATGAAATTCTAAAATGATTTAAACTAGTCAATTTTACAAAACGTAACCTAACGCATCCACTAAAACTATATATGTCCTATTTTACACCCAATAATCTTTTAGGGCTATACGATTAACTATGATTATTAACCATGTCAGATTATTGCAGAACATATTAACAAAATTATTAGCCGTGTTCGAAATGGTGATAGGATTAGGGATTTTCTGCTTCTTGTTCTCTGTGCTGAATCCCATCTTGTTCCACGATGCAGGCTGTGTTGTGATCATTTCTAAGGGCTTCAACTTCCTGTTAACGAGTTACTCAAAGCCACATGGGGAGATGAGAAAGCCGTGAGTTGGGTGAAGACTTTCTCTAGTTGGTCATCTTAGTTTAAAGTAGTAAGAGAATGCCTAGTCTTATCTTATCATGTTTTATGTGCATGAAAACGGGCGTTTTGTTTTATACTAAGTTTGCATGTGCTCATGTCATTAGTCCATGTATGCTTTGGGTTGTGTGTGATCCTTTATGAGTTTATTGTCTTATTTTGCTTTTAAATCTCTCATTAGAGAGAGCAGCTATGTAAGAGAGTATTATTCTGGAGTAGATTCTCTCTTCATCTCATCTCTGTTAACTAATGTTTTCAGAACCGGACCGGACCGGCCGGTCAGACCGGCAGAACCGGGACCTGGCCCGCAGTCCGGTCCGGTTCTATAGAAATGGTTGACCGGGAGTCAACCCGGTCAAACCCGGCGAACCGCCCGGTTTGACCAGAACCGGGTTGACCCCGGTTCTAAAAATTTGTTTTAACTTTAATACAGGGGCGGCTCAAGGGTAAAGCTGATCAAGCAATCGCTTTAGGCCCCCAAAAATCAAGGGCCTCATCTTAAATTAAACCACTATAGTTTTTATAATCTTAATTATCAAAATGATTATAATAACTCCGAGTCCATAACAACTTATGAATTAAATTTGAGGCCTCATCATTAACTTTAAATTTTTAAAATTTTAAAATCCTATTTTTGTAATCATAATAATTTTTTTGTTGTATAATTAATTAATATTTTAATTTTTTTTATTTAATATTTCACCTATTTCAAATCTTTCATCAACTAGTTTTTTAAATAAAAACTAATAAATTAATTTTCTTTTTAATGTATAACTACTTATCTTCTTCTCCCAACAAACAAATCTATTTCCAAAAAAAATATACTTCAATGCATAATTAATGCTCTATCTTTTCCCAACTAACCAACCTATTCCTAAAAATAAAAAAATAAAAAATATAGGCATGAGTTACTAACGGTCAAATTTTTTAATTTCTATTATAAATAAAGATTATAATTTTTTTATACCGTTAAAGGTTTTTATCATTGCTATTGAGTTCTTGTTTGCGATACTCATCACTCGCTGACAGCTGACTCACAAGTAACAACCGTAAGGCGACAAGGAGTTCTAGACATATATTTTCTCTGAGGCAAATACAATTTATCCATATATACTACTCAAGTTAACATGTTCTATTGTTTTAACCTTCTCATGTTATTTTAATTTATATTGTTTTTAAATATGTCTACCAGAAAGTATGAATCTGGTTATGCAAAACTCAAGAAAAAGAAAAGAATTGAAACTTTAATACAATCTCAAAAAGGTGCTATTGATAAATTTTTAACAAGCAATGCAAAAACAGAGTTAGAAAACATAGAAGAACCTGAAGAATGTCCTTTAAATGGAGTGAATGAACAAGTTAGTAATGTGGTTGAGTTAAATGATATTCAAATAGAAGAAAAAGCTAGCGAAAAATCTAATATAGATCCTTATGAAGACCAACTTGTGAATGAATCTAATGATTGCATTTCTAAGAATATATATGATCCTAGTCAATGGACAAATATTAATGCGAATTTGAGAGATTTATTAGTTGAAAAAGGGCCAATTAGAGTTACTGATATAGATTTTCCAAAAGATAAATTATCGAGACATTTTTCTGCAACACATTATATTCAAAATTTGGAAAATGGAGAGAAGCATGAAAGACGATGGTTGATTTATTCCAAAGATTTAGATAAAGTATTTTGTTTTTGTTGCAAGTTGTTTAGCTCTATTTCAAGTATTGGTAAACTAGCTAATGAAGGTACTAATGATTGGAGAAATCTAATTACTAAGCTTAAAAATCATGAAACAAGCAATGAGCATGTTTTTAATATGAGTTCATGGATTGATTTAGAAATGAGGCTATTAAAAAATAAAACAATTGATAACCATGTCCAAGAACAAATTAATAGAGAGAGGGAACATTGGAAAAATGTATTATTAAGAATTATTGCTGTGATAAAAACTCTTGGTAAAAATAATTTGGCATTTAGGGGAAAAAATGAAAAAATCAATCAAGAAAGTAATGGAAATTTTTTAAGTCTAATTGAAATGATTGCAGAATTTGATCCGGTGATGCAAGAACATATTCGACGCATTAAACATGATGAAATTCATAACCATTATCTTGGGCATAACATGCAAAATGAATTAATAAATTTGTTAGCAAATGAAATTAAAGATAAAATTATTAAAAAAAAATTAGAAGCAAAATATTTTTCGATTATGCTTGATTATACTCCAGATATAAGTCATCAAGAGCAAATGTCTTTCATTGTGAGAATTGTGGATGTTTCATCAACTCCAATAAAAATAGAAGAACATTTTTTAGAGTTTTTACAAGTACATGATACTAGTGGAAAAAGTCTTTTCGAAATTATTGTGGATGAAATAAAAAATATAGGTCTTGATATTAACAACTTAAGAGGACAAGGGTATGATAATGGATCAAATATGAAGGGAAAACACCAAGGAGTGCAAAAGAGAATTTTAGATATAAATCCTAGGTCATTTTATACACCATGTGGTTGTCATAATCTAAATTTGGTGCTATGTGATATGGCTAGTTCTTGCACTAAAGCTATCTCATTTTTTGGAGTAATACAACGTATTTATTCATTATTTGCTTCTTCTACTAAAAGATGGAAAATTTTAAAAGATGCTATACCCAATTTAACTCTTAAACCATTATCACAAACACGTTGGGAGAGTCGTATTGAAAGTGTTAAAGCTATAAGGTTTCAAACTCCACAAATAAGAGATGCTTTATTGAAATTAGTAGAAGTTAGTGAGGATCCAAAAACTAAAAGTGAAGCTAATTGTTTAGCAATATATGAGCTTGAAAATTTTGAGTTTTTATTGGGTATGACTATTTGGTATGATATATTGTTTGCTATTAATTCAATTAGCAAAAATTTACAATCGAAAGATATGTGCATTGATGTTGCTATAGATCAAATAAAAGGTCTTATCTCTTTTTTTCAAAAATATAGAGAAGAAGGATTTGCGAGTGCTATGGTGTCTACTAAAGAAATTGCATTTGAAATGAATATAGAACCTAAATTTTGTGAGAAACGTGTTATAAGAAGAAAAAGACAATTTGATGACTATGATACTCGTGAAACAACAAAGACCATTGAAGAATCATTTCAAATTGATTATTTCTTATATATAGTGGACAATGCTATTCTTTCACTTCAAAGTAGATTTGAACAATTCAAATTATATGAAGATATTTTTGGCTTTCTATTTAGTGGTAAGAAATTGAAATCATTAGATAATGAGACTTTAAAAAAATGTTGCATTAACCTTGAATGTTGCTTAAAGCATAATAGCTACTCTGATATCTATGGTTTAGATTTATTTTTTGAATTGAAAGTATTAAGAGAAATCATGCAAGTAGAATATAATACTCTAATTGACATACTTAATCAAATAAAAAGGCTTAATTCTTTTCCAAATGCGTATATTGCTTATAGAATCATGTTGACAACTCCTATAACTGTTGCTTCAGCTGAAAGAAGTTTTTCAAAACTGAAATTAATAAAATCTTATCTAAGATCAACAATGTCTCAAGAAAGATTAAATGGATTGTCTATATTATCAATTGAAAAACAAATGCTAGAAGAAATTGATTATAAAAACTTAATCAATAATTTTGCATCTCAAAAGGCGAGAAAAATAAATTTTAAATAAATTTTGGGAGTGAGAAATTCTTCTTTTTATAGAATAGATGTCTTTATAGCATGGGATTCAATCTTGACTATTTGGCATACTTTGATTTGCTTCTCTTTGCTTTAAATCTATGTTAGCTACTTATGTATGGTTTTTGTAGTAGGTCAGATGTAACCTGGGCGACAACAAGACTTTCAACTCATTGTTTGATGGACTTCAAATTGTTATAGACTTTACAAGGGACAACAAACTTGAGATAGGGAAATTAATTCAATCTAATCAATCTGGTACTTTCTATACTCTTATTAGTAATACATCTTGGCAAAAAAATTTAAATATGAGTAGAATTTGGTTTGTACTTGTGAATAACTTTAATATTATTATATTTGCAGGAGAATTAGTCCTAAATTTCCTTTCGAGACTACAAGCTAAAATGAAGCCTTTGCAATTGCTTGGAAGCTCAAGATGTATTCCCAAAAGGAGTTTTTGATCAATTTGTGTTTTGTGAGATTATTTAGCCTCAATGATCTTTTTTTCAACATGAAGAAATGGATGTGATTTGAAGATACAAAGATGATATCAAGTCAACTAAAACAATTTCTCGAATTTATGTAAAAATAAGGATTTTTCTTTTTTTGAACTTTTTTTGAACTAGCTTTTATTTTTTATAATCTTGTTATTTGTTTTTTTGTTGTTTGTTTTGGTGTCTATCATTTTGTTATTGTTTGTTTTATATTATGACTTTTTTAATAAAATTTTTTTTATTAATTAATTAAGGCCCCGTTTCATGCTTGCGCTTTAGGCCTTTATAAGCTTTGAGCCGCCACTGCTTTAATAGTTTCACAACTTTCACGGGCTTCAATTCAGTGAATCACCTACCTCCAACTCCAAGCTCTGAAAAAGGCTAAAAAACTGATGTTTGCTCCCTCTCTCCAACTCCAAGTTCATTGAACTGAGCCCCTTCTCTCTCTCTCTCTCTCTCTCTCTCTCTGGTATTCACGGGCAAGCAATCCCTTATTCATTTTGGTTTTCAACTTTTTATTTTTTCACTGCATTTCATTCCATATAAAAAAATTTCACTCTCTCTCTCGTATTCATACAATCTCTCTCTCTCTCTCTCTGTCTCTCTCTCATGCAACCCTTTTCATTTTGCATGCAACCACTGCACTCAACTTTTTATTTTTTTTACTGCATTTCAGTTTATATAAAAAAAAAATTTCACTGCATTTCAGTCCATATAAAAAATTTTATTTATAATTTTTTCATTTGATTAAATTGGACATGGAATATATATGTGAGTTTAGAATTTTAAAATATATATATATATATATATATATATATATAATTATTATATCATCCGGTTCGACCAAACCGACCTGTCCTTTATTTCCAGATACCCGTCCGGGTGGATAACACCGACATCGCCGGTGAGGAACCAACCGCCTTTGAAAGCGGTGTTGGTGTCCTTCTCGTTCTTAAAATAGCCCTTCATGACGTTGCTGCCTCGGAGCACCACCTCACCGAGAGATATCCCATCACGAGGCACGCTCTCCATGCTCTTCACGTCCTTCACGTCCACTTCCTCAAGCGCCAGCGCACTGATCCCCTGTCGGGCTTTGAGTGACGCCTGCTCTTCGGCTGGACGGAGATCCCACTCCGCCCACCACTCACACACCAAGGCCGGCCCTGTGGCCTCGGTCATACCGTACGCGTGAGTGACATGGAACCCATACTGCTCGATCTTCTCCAGAAGGGCAGCCGGAGGGGGGCACCACCAGTCAGGACCTCAATAAGGGAATTGATAGGGCGGCGATCGGCTAGACTGGCTTCTAGGATGATGTTGAAAACGACTGGGGCGCAACACATGTGAGTGACTCCGTGGTCGGAGATGGCACGGTAAATCTCTGCTGCTGATGTGGTGCGGATGCAGACGTTGGTACCACCACGAGCGGCCATGCCCCAAGTGAAGGTCCATCCGTTACAGTGGAACATGGGAAGGGACCAGAGAAACACAGGTTGGTTCCCCACCCCCCACTGGAGCAACAGGCTCATGATGTTGGTTATGATTGAAGCATTGAAGAGATGCTGAGAAGAAATTGAAACTGTCCTGGTGGTATTAGTTTTGATTTAAAGGGTTTTTGTGTCTTTTCCAGTGTTCAAATTTCAGGTAAAGTCGTTAGTAGATGGCTGAAAGAAAATGAATGGCTGTGATGGGTTTCATCAAGGAAAGGGAGTAAGTTCGAGGCGATCGTCAAGCAAAGAGTTGAGAAGCAATGAACGGTCGAGATTTAATAATCACGTATAATATCGTTAGTTCGAGGCGAGCGGTGGTCCGGATGAAGAGCGGTGGAGTTGGTTTGGTTCGTATACGTGGGTTGTGACTAACCTGCTTTCTTTTTCAATCATCAAGTATTGTATAAAAGGTCGTTTTTAATGTTTTTGATAGTTAAGAGAGTGTTTTTTTCTGATTTTTTTCTTTGAAGCCACTTCTTGTATGAATTTTCCAGCTTTAATGAGTGAGTTTTTGTCCAAAGTTTGTATAAGAAAGTTGTTGATCGTGATCTTAACACTCGTGTGTATTGAATTTCGTGAGGCAACCGAGTTATATACAATCTGGTATTTTTATTATAAGAAAGCTGTTCTATGTTTTGCTGTTTTCTTGTGTTCTTGAGCTTGTGTGATTTTTCCTGATCAAGTGGCTGAGTTTTTCAAGTTTCTTTATATAAGAAACTTGTTCTTCTACAACTAAACTCTCTTCGTAGTGAATATCAGTGGTATCAGAGCTCAGGTTCTTGTAGCTTTATAGATGGCTTCTAATTTAGCTACTTCATCTACACCTGATATTTCTCCTTCATTGTTACCAATCTTTAAAGGAGAAGGGTATGAACATTGGAGCTTTAGAATGAAGTCTTTTTTCAGGTCTCAGAGGTTGTGGAAGATTGTGGAAGAAGGTATTAGTGAAGAGAAGAATCCATCTAAAAAAGACAAAGAAGATGATGCAAAGGCATTTTTTTTGCTGCAACAGGCTGTGGATGAATCCATTCTTCACAGATTGGTGAGGTTTAATTCTGCAAAGGAAGCATGGGATCATCTCAGAAATGAAAATCAAGGTTCTTCTCGAATGGTTTCAGTAAGACAACAAACGTTGAGACAGAAATTTGATTTGCTTCAAATGAGAGAAGATGAGACTGTGCAACAGTATGTTACAAGGGTTCTAACAGTTGTAAATCAAATTAGAGGTATGGGAACTGAATTGAAAGAAGATGAGGTTGTTTTGAAGGTCATGAGAAGTTTATCATCAAGGTTTGTGCATGTTGTAACCTCAATTGAAGAAGCAAAGGACATGAAGACAATGACCTTGGATGATTTGAGCAGTGCTTTACAAGCTCATGAAGCTAGATACAATCAGTTCTCTGGAAGACATGAAGATGGGTCCTTTGTAGTTCAAGGAGACACAAGGAGTGGTAGAAATGTGCAGAGAGGAAGGGTTAGAGAATTCAGAAGTAGAGGAAGGTTTGATGGCAATTGGAGAGGCCGGGGTTATGTTGATCAAAGGCAAGTTGGACAAAGATGCTGAGAACTCTTCCGACAATAATACATGGCAGAGAGGAGAATTGGATCAAGACCATTTGGCGGGTTTTTCAAGAGGGCAAAAGGCGGTTTGTTGGACGGAGGGGTAATAGAGGGAGTTTACAAAATATTCGATAGCTTCAATTGTAAGAAATATGGTCATACTCAATCACATTGTTGGTCTCAGAACAAAAGTTTTAAAAGGGGATCCAGTTCTAATTCTCAAGATGAAGGCTCTTCTAGTGACTATGGGAATTTATTTTTGGTGCATGGAGGTGATGGCAATGTTTGTTCTTCCTTATGGCTATTGGACAGTGGTTGTTCAAATCATATGACAGGAGACAAAAATTTTGGTTTTACAGTCTAGATGAATCTGTGAAGCATAGTGTGAAGTTGGGCAATGATAAAGATGTTCAAGTGCAAGGGATAGGCTCGAGTGATGATTACGAGTGCAAGGAGGAATTAAAAACCGATTCGAATGTGAAATATGTGCCACGACTGGCTCATAATTTACTTAGTATTGGGCAAACCGATGACTTGGGATTATGAGATTGTTTTCAAGAAGACTTGGTGTAAAAATTATGAATGTTGCGGTGTGATTCAATTTTTGATGTTGCATAGGAGCAGATGAAAAATTTGTATCCTATAGAATTTTTCTCACGGTGATGATGAACAAGTGAATGTTGTGGATGGAAGCAAGGGTGATCTAAGTTTGTTGTGGCATCACAGATATGGGCATCTGCATTTTCAAGGACTGAAAATTCTGAATCAGAAGAAGCTTGTTTTTGGGGTGCCAAGAGTGCGACCCAGATAGGTGTATGTGAAGCTTGTATTTATGGGAAGCAAAACAAGGTTACCATTTTCCATCGGCAAGTCATGGAGAGCAAAACAAAAAAACTTCATCTTGTGCATGTAGATGTGTGGGCCAATCGAGTCGAATCTCATGGTGGCGATGAAGTATTTTTCTGTTGTTTATTGATGATTACACTAGAATGAGTTGGGTATATCCAATTAAATACAAGCATGAAGTGTTCTCATGTTTCAAACAGTTTCTAGCTTTTGTTGAAAGACAATCAGGCCAGAAATTGAGAATTTTGAGAACAGATAGAGGTGGAGAGTTTGTATCTAAAGATTTTGATGAGTTTTGTTTAAACAATGGGATTAAACATGAATTGACTGCTCCCTATACCCCTCAGCAAAATGGGGTTGCTGAGAGAAAGAACAGAACTCTTGTTGATAAGGCAAGAAGCTTATTAAATTCAAGTCACTTGCCAAATTCTTTTTGGGCAGAAGCAATCATGACAGCAGTGTACCTGTCTAATATTTCTCCTACACAAGCAGTGTGGAATAAAACTCCTTATGAGGCATGGTTTGATGTTAAGCCAAAAGTAAATCATTTAAGGGTCTTTGGTTGTATTGCCTATACACATTTGGCAACTCACAATGTGCAGAAATTGGATAGAAGGGCTCAGAAAGGTGTTTTTGTTGGATATTGCAGTAATACCAAAGCCTACAGAATTTTTATACCTGAATCAGGAAAGCTTGTGATCAGTAGAGATGTGACTTTTTCTGAGAATGAATTCTGGCAGTGGAAGGATGGGCAAGAGACTACAAGGGCAGTAATATTACCAGGTGTGAGAACTATATCAGGATCTACAATAGCATCAACATCTGAACAAACAGAAAATTCTGTAACAGAAGGTGGTAGTAGTGTTAATGGTCATAGCAGCAATGATGGTTCACCAAGCAAGCAGTCAGAACAGTCAAGTGATTCCAGTGTTGATGAGTCACCTATTCAAAGAGTTAGAGCACTGAAAGAAATTTATGAAGGTTGTACTTTTGCTTTGACTGTGACAGATCCTGAGACTTATGAAGAAGCAGTAAAGGTTGAACATTGGAGGCAGGCAATGTCTGAAGAATTTGACTCAATTCAGAAGAATGGTACTTGGCAGCTTTGTCAGTTACCAACAGGGAAGAAGAAAATTGGGGTCAAGTGGGTGTATAAGACTAAGATAAGACCAAGTGGTGAGATTGAAAAATATAAAGCAAGGCTTGTAGCAAGGGGCTATGCTCAAGAATATGGGGTTGATTATGAGGAAGTTTTTGCTCCAGTGGCTAGAATGGATACAATAAGGATGATCTTGGCTCTTGGTGCTCAAAGGAAGTGGCCAATTTATCAGTTGGATGTTAAATCTGCTTTTTTTGAATGGGAAAATAGAGGAAGAGGTATATGTGTCTCAACCTAGAGGGTTTGAAGTACAAGATAATGAAGATCATGTATATAAGTTGTTTAAAGCTCTATATGGATTAAAACAGGCCCCAAGAGCATGGTATGAGAGATTAGATACTTGGTTTCTTTCTCAAGGTTTTCAAAGAAGTCTGACAGAACACACTCTATATAAGAAATCTGAAAATCAGTCTGAAACATTGTTGGTATGTGTATATGTGGATGATTTAATTTGTTTGGGGTCTTCTGTTGAAGCAGTTAATCAGTTTAAAGAAGCTATGAAAAAAGAGTTTGATATGACAGACTTAGGTGCGATGAAATATTTTTTAGGATTGGAAGTTAATCAAAGTGGAAATGGTCTTCATGTTTCACAAAAGAAGTATGCCAAAGATTTGTTAAGACAATTTGGTATGCAGCATTGTAAGTCAGTGGGTATTCCAATGGCTCAGAGCACAAAATTGCAGTTGAGTGATAATGCAGAAGGTGTTGATGCAACTATGTATAGAAGTTTGGTTGGTAAACTTTTGTATTTGACACACACCAGGCCGGATTTAGTGTATTCAGTGAATTTACTATCAAGACACATGGCACAACCTACAAAATTTCAATTTGGAGCTGCTAAACATGTTCTGAGGTATGTAGCTGGTACTTATGACTATGGCATTCAGTATAATAGTAATGTGAATTGTGTGCTTGAAGGCTATAGTGATAGTGATTGGAGTGGAGATACACAAGATAGAAAGAGCACATCTGGTTTTGTTTTTTCTCTAGGATCAGGGGCAGTGTGTTGGTCATCAAAAAAACAAGAAATTGTGGCTCTTTCATCTACAGAAGCTGAGTATATTGCCTTGAATGCAGCATGTTGTCATGGTATGTGGATGGAGAAGATCTTGGTTGATTGTAATGTGGATTGTGACAGTGCAGTTCAGATTTGGTGTGATAATAAATCATGCATTGCTATTGCAAAGAATCCTACACTTCATGGTAGAACAAAGCATATGGATGTGAGGTTTCACTATATTCGGGAGCTTGTGACAAAGAAGAAGGTTCAAGTGAATTATTGTTCTACACATGTACAAGTTGCTGATATCTTTACAAAGTGTTTGAGTATTCAGAAGCATAGACAATTCAGAGTGAAATGGGAGTCTGTCAGCTTCAATCAATGGGGGATTTTGTTGGTTATGATTGAAGCATTGAAGAGATGCTGAGAAGAAATTGAAACTGTCCTGGTGGTATTAGTTTTGATTTAAAGGGTTTTTGTGTCTTTTCCAGTGTTCAAATTTCAGGTAAAGTCGTTAGTAGATGGCTGAAAGAAAATGAATGGCTGTGATGGGTTTCATCAAGGAAAGGGAGTAAGTTCGAGGCAGATGCTGAAGCAAAGAGTTGAGAAGCAATGAACGGCTGAGATTTAATAATCACGTATAATATCGTTAGTTCGAGGCAGAGCGGTGGTCTGGATGAAGAGCGGTGGAGTTGGTTTGGTTCAGACACGTGGGTTGTGACTAACCTGTTTCTTTTCAATCACTGAAGTATTGTATAAAAGGCTGTTTTTAATGTTTTGATAGTTAAGAGAGTGTTTTTTTCTGATTTTTTCTTTGAAGCCACTTCTTGTATGAATTTTCCAGCTTTAATGAGTGAGTTTTTGTCCAAAGTTTGTATAAGAAAGTTGTTGATCGTGATCTTAACACTGTGTGTATTGAATTTCAGAGGCAACCGAGTTATATACAATCTGATATTTTTATTATAAGAAAGCTGTTCTATGTTTTGTTGTTTTCTTGTGTTCTTGAGCTTGTGTGATTTTTCCTGATCAAGTGGCTGAGTTTTTCAAGTTTCTTTATATAAGAAACTTGTTCTTCTACAACTAAATTCTCTTCGTAGTGAATATCACATGACACTCAGGTACGCACCCCGGTGGCTGTAAACCACTCCCTTGGGAGCCGACGTCGTGCCCGACGTGTAATTGAGAGCTATGGCGTCCCACTCGTCCTCTAGTTCGTAAGCAGCTTCATCAGGGTTTCCACCGGAGATGAGTTGCTCGTACTCCAACCCACCATCCATCCGTATCCCGGTCGGATCATCGATCTCATCGATGACGATGACAGCCGGAGACGCGGCTGATGATGGGAGATGGCAGAGAGCTTGGCGAGCGAGGGGGACGAACTGGTAGTCTACGAACAAGAGTTTAGCCTCAGAGTGGGCGAGGAGTGTGGCCACGTTGGCAGCATCCAGGCGAGTGTTTATGGTGTTGAGCACTGCACCAGCCATGGGCACTGCAAAGTGCATCTCGTACATGGCGGGGATATTAGGGGCGAGCACGGAAACAACATCGTTCTTTGTGATGCCCAGAGATCGGAGAGACGAAGCCAGACGAAGGCAACGCTGGTGAGTCTGGCTCCATGTGAAGTGTGTGGACTTGTAGATGATGGAGGTGCGGTGAGAATACACCATGGAAGCTCTCTTCAAGAACGTCACAGGACTCAATGGAGTGTAGTTTGCTGCACACTTGGGTAGCTTCTCCATTACTAATTTCGTTAAACTTTAGAGTGGTTGTTCTCTCTATCTCAAAGCCTAAAAAAGCCTAAAACCTCCAACGAGATGATTAATGAGGATTGCAAGCTTAGATAGAGAGTTCGCAGTGATGCACAGCAGTGGGTTTATTGCATGTATTTATAGGGGGTGGACCGTGTTTGTTAGCTGACGACCGTTGGACCAGGTGTTGCACATGAGACGCGGTTGTGTGCATTTCCCTGAAAATACTAATCCAAAGTGAAACAGCAATCAAATGCGTTTGGTTGATGGAACATCTATATATGACATTAATGTGGAATTGTTGAAGATGGTGGGTATGCTTTATTGATTTCTTTATTTCTTTTATAATATTAAGATATTAGGGGTATGCCTTATTGAATGGTTTTCTTAAATTATGAATTATTTGAATACTTTTAAATATAATTTTTAAAATAATAATAATAATAATAATAATAATAATAATAATAATAATAAAAAATTAATAACTTAGCAGTGCATTGAACAACCAAAGTAAATGTTGTTATTACATGTTTACATTCAACAATTGAATTTTTATTTTATTTTTAAAAATAAATATGGATTTAAAAAATAATTTAAAAAAGTGTTTTCACAATTTACTCATATACCCGAGATTAAAGAAAAATAAAAGCCGACAAATATGCCCTAATTAAAATTCCCATATGTTATCATTGTTTTAAATATAGTTTTTAAATATTTATTAAAATTAAAAAATAATATAGTTTTCTTAATCTCTATTATCTCTAGACAGTAGAGTTTACCTTGAACCCCTATGATGAGTTCTCTTGGAGAAAATTCAAAAATAAAATAAAACAATAATTTGTAATAAATAAAAACTTTTGAAGTTATTCGACAAACCAAGGAATATTCTAAGTATGAAGAAAGTTAATTTGGAGCCCGGTGATTTTAAAATTTACAAAGTGCAAGTCCTTTTCCCTTGTTTCCCTTTTTAATCTAATCATTTGACTTCAGGTCTACTTTAATTTTCTTTTTGAAAAACCGAGTCCAAGTCTTTCTCTAGGCCAACTTTCCTCCCATGGTTTTTTCTACATCCACACAAAGCATGAAGCCTCTATTGCCTTCTAACATTAGACAATGAAAACTCCGGTGTATGGTGCTCAACTGGGAATGTGTGGTGCATGGTAAAGTTGATGCATGTATTGTTAAATTGGTTTCATGAATTGTTGGATAATATGTGATTTCCCTTTTTCTTTTTCTTTTTTTTTTTAACATGGACAAGCACACACCATATTTATACATTACCCATGTTTTGGGAGAAAATTGAACCCTCGATTTTTTACATAACAAATCAAATATCTTATTTGCTTGGCAATTGCAACAGTAGTATAATATGTGATTTCTTATGTATCATAATTTTGCTGAGTGTAAATTTTTTGGGGTCCCAAACTTTGGTTTGGTTTCATTTTGGATTCCCCAACTTTAATTTATTTCAAAATAGATACCATACTTCAAAATCTATTTCATCGGTTGGGTACCCGGGAATCTCCGGCCAGTTTTTAATTACGTGGCTGCCGTGAAAGCCTTGTCAGCAACCTGGTGAATCCCACGCAAGAAAGAATGGCCACATCAGCAGCCCCTCACGTGAGCGCTAAACCTCTCACCCACCACCCACGTGTCGAGAAACCCCTACAACGGTCACCATCAACAACCCATGTTCTCTCCTCTTCTGGGTTCTTCCGCCTTTGGAGAAACACATGGAAAGGAGAGGTTCTTTAGTTTGGCAAAGCTTTAGGTCTCGCCCATTGCTGCCGGCGATGAAGTAGAAGAGGATGCACACACCTTGAAGATGGTTGTGAACTGGGAGAGGCGGCAGGAGGGCGACGAAGCGTCAGATTACTGTGAGTAGACCGAAACCCTAAAACTCATCGTTCTGGACCTTTTGGAATGGATGTATATGTGAAGATATGCAAGTTAATTTTAGTTGTTAGATGGATGTATATGTGACTGATTTTGTTATTTTTCAGATTAGTTGATAGATTTCTCATTTGGTTCCATCCATGGTTAATTAGATGCCTTGTTATCTAGATTTTTGAAAACAAATGAACATTTCAGTAGATTTGGTGTTGGTGATGATGAAATCTTTGACTATAGAATTGGAATATTGGTGGAAATTTTCAGTAAATGGACCAAAATATATAGTTTTTCCTACTAATTTAGATAAGTTATATACACTGGAAGACTCAGGCTTGAGTTTGGATCTGATTAAAATGAAGAGCATATGCTTCTATACTCACCTCAGTGTTCATCTTACTTGGAATATGATAACTATGATAACTTGTTGCTGGGTCTGAAGAATTTTCTTTTCCTTTTTGTTTAAGGTTTGAAGAATTTTCTTTTGCTTTTTGTTTTCTTTTTCTCCTTAAAGTAGAATTGAATTTAAAAAAAATATGGCAATGTTTTTCTCCTTAAGTTTCTCAAACATTATTAAATATGGCAATGTGTTTATCTGAATGTAGATTAAAAAAAAAAGAAATAGAATGTATGAAAATTTGCTGCTTAGTACTAGTTAGGGCTTATTATTGCTGCATCATATACTGACCCTTAAGTAAACTTTATTTTCAGTACCAACAGGAGAGCTGCTCTCAGTAAAACTACATTATATGGTGGATAACATTGAAGGCAATGCAGGTTATATTGATTATTGCTGTGCAGATCAAATATCTAGGTTGGAATTGCTTTCAATGGCCACAGAGTTTGGGTTAGATGTACAAGGCTGTACTTTATGGTGGTCAGATGTATGTGGTGAGGACAAAGGGTTAAAGGAGATTCAAAATGATTTAGATGCCCTAAAATTGGCGATGATTGTAGGGCCAAGTAAGGAAGCATGTGTGTATGTTAAACTTGTTGGGATTAGTTGTGTTGAAGGTTCTAATGGTGAAGGTATAAAGGCAGAACAAATCAGTAGGTTGGAGTTATTGAAAGGAGTGGAAGAAGATGAAGTTGGTGCTGAAGATAATCTAGAAGATATTTTAGTGGGTGAACAAGGAGAGGGGAAACTAGTGGATGAGAAGAATGATTTGCATGACTCAAATTATAGTATTAATGATGCGGATACAGATGTAGAAGATGGGGACAATGTTACAAGACAAAGGCTTGAGGTGGAGATAGATAGACAACCTGGAGAAGTAGGGAGTGATGGTAGTGTGGAGTCAGACTATGCTAGGTCTGAAGAACTCCAACCATGCTCTTCAACAGATGAGGATGAGTTGGTGACTGCCAAGCCTAGATATCTGGAATTCAATAATGAGGTGGACATCAAGAACCCTTAGTTTAAGATAGGAATGAAATTTGGTAGCTTCAAACAGTTTAAGGATGTTGTTAGAAGTTATGGGATTAAAAATAGATATGTGATGAAATTCAAGCCAAATAACAAGATGAAATGCATAAGAAGGGGTGCCCTTTCTACCTATGGGCCTTCCCTATGGTGAATGATAGGAGCACAGTACAGATTAAGACTGGGAATTTGGTGCATGAGTGTACAAGAGATCATGTCAATAGACATGTCAATGCACAATGGATTGTAAACACTTATTTGGAACAATTTAGGGTAGAACCATCTTGGAAACTTGCTGGAGTCATCCAAGTTGTGAAGACAAACCAGGAAGTTGATATAAGTAGGCTTCAGGCCTATAGGGCAAAGTGTATTGCACAAAGGTAAATAGATTCAGAGTTTAATTTGTTATTTATATTGTTTTGATTGTAATAATGATTTTAATCTAGCTTTGTTTTTTTTAACCTTTCTCAATGACCTCTTTGGGTAAAAGAATCATTGATGGGGATGAAGAGTCTGAAATGGCAAGGTTGCATATATAACTATAAGCAGGAGCTATTGAAGACTCACCCTGGTTCCACCATCATTGTGAATTGCAATGATGAAGGTGTATTTGAAGCCCTTTATGTTTGCCTAGCTCCATTAAGATAAGGGCTTTTACAAGGTTGTTTCAACGTAATTTATTTTTTTCAGCATAAATGACTACACTATTAATGGTAGTAGTTTTAAAAGGTTGCAGGCATCTTATTTCTGTGGATGGATGCTTCTTGAAAGGCTTGTATAGAGGGAAAGTACTTTGTCCTGTTGGAATAGATGCAAATGATTGCATCTATCCCATTTCTTGGGCTATGGTGAAGAAGGAAAACAAGGACAACTGGAAGTGGTTCTTGGAGGTGATGAAGTGCAACTACTTTTTTGATTTATATGTTATGCCAATATGGAGTTGTTTTATTTTTTTTTATGTTCTCAGGTGTTAGCTAAAGACCTGAGGATAACTGACAGCAAGAAGTGGGCTTTCATATCAGGTAGACAAAAGGTGAGTGGCTATAATTTTGGCTATATTGTTCTGCTGTAATTTTGGTTTTTTTTTTTATGTCATTCATTCATTCAATCTCTCAGTTTTAATTCCTCACTTTTTTTTTCTCCTACCCTATTGTTTTCTTGGTTCTGGCTGGTGTTGGTGCCCATATTAAACAAATTAGGGTTTAATGCCTGCAATTGCAAAGGTATTTCCATTTAGTGAGTATAGGTCTTTTGTGAGGAACATTCACACAAACTTCAAGAAAACATTTAGGGGCAAAGCTTTTAAGGACCATGAATGAGATGATTAGGACTCTATTGATGAAAAGAATTCAGAAAAAGAGAGATGCAATGCAAAAAGTAACAACAATGTATTGTCCTAGAATATTAAAAAAACTTGAAAAATCCAAACAAGTTAATTGGCTTTGTACCACAATCTGATCAAGGGGGGATATGTATCAAGTTGGAGGTCCTGGCGGCCAGTTTGTGGTTAACAAAAAACATTGTTGTTGTTCTTGTAGAAAATGGCAGTTGAGTGGTGTACCCTGCAGCCATGCAATATCTGTCCTGTATTATAATAATGAAAAGGCTGAAAATTACTTAGACAAATGGTACAAAGTTAGCACTTACATGGAAACATATGCCCACATACTTTACCCAACACATGATAGAGGTTCATGGCCAAGGAGTGGGAACCCACTTGTTATCCCACCAGAACTAGTAAACAAAGGGAGGGGTAGGAAAACTTTGCTGAGGAGAAAGGAAATTAATGAACAAAGTAGCATCAACAATAATAGAGTCAGTAAGAAGGGAGTGAAGATGAAGTGCAACATTTGTGTACAGTGGGACACAGCAAGAGGTCCCATGAAACTCAGGTGAGTGACTTTTCATGTAAACATGCATTTCTCTTTTGTGATGTCTTACTTAATTATTATGCATTGTGCTCAGGCCAACAAAGCTTGTGCAAGTGCACAGGTACATAGAGGACCAAGTTTAACAAATACAGCTTCAGGATCTAACACAGGCATTAAACAGCCTTTGTCACAAGTGGGTATCACCCAAGCCTCAGAAGAACCCTTATCAATGGTCAGTGGTTGTTTGAATGCTCTGATTTAAGTTGTCACCCTGCCATACCAAGTCATTGAAATCCCTGTTGAAGGAGTCCAAGAAGCAGCATTGGTAACAGACCACACAACAACTCAAGGATCACAAGATCCTCTGTCACAGGTGAGTTTATGTTTCTAGCCAAGTTTATTCATAGCTGTATATATTTTG
The DNA here is from genome assembly GCF_009730915.1 of Dioscorea cayenensis subsp. rotundata. Classification (NCBI taxonomy): domain Eukaryota; kingdom Viridiplantae; phylum Streptophyta; class Magnoliopsida; order Dioscoreales; family Dioscoreaceae; genus Dioscorea; species Dioscorea cayenensis. Next base: position 22,030,324 of record NC_052489.1, read on the forward strand.
GTTGGCATAAAAAATATTCTACTATCTTCTATTTATTTTTATCTTGTTCTATTGTCTACTATAGCTGGTTATAGACCCACTTTCAACATATAATGTGGACCAGAACTCAGCAGGAACTCAATCCAGAATTACAAAATTAACCAGAAGGGATGGGAAAAAATCAAGCAACATTCAAAAGGAAGATGCAGCACATGACATACACCCACAAAGGAAACACAAGAATGCTGCAGAAGGGACAAAATCAACGGATCCTGACCAAAAAAAAAGAGTGTGGCTACCACCAGGAGCTGGAGCTTTTTTTGGTTAAAATGAATCAATTTCAAAATGGAGTGGTTATGTAACTTTTTTTTTTTTGGTCAGTTGAGTACTAGAATACTTACAAATTTTTGTCAATTGGGTACCATGCACTAAACATTATACCCAATGTGATTATTTGGTGTATTGTTTACCATGCCAATTTTAGCTTTGTAATTTTTTGTTCAGGCCTACCTTGAAAACATCTTGTACCCACTGTTACAATTAATGAAAAATCTGCAGTCTTGCTTTTTATTTTTATGATGGGAAATTTAAAAACTGTTCTAGGTATACAATTGCCAACCTGCACATTCAAAAATTTGTGGAGATTGTATCATTTCTGAGCTCAAGTCCAAGTTCATCTAAAGATTGTATCATTCTTGGCTTTTTCAGCAAAATAGGGAGATTGAGTTTATGCAGAGTTGGAGAATTCACATGGAATCATATAGCGGGTACAGAGTTGGAGAATTCACATGGAATCATATAGCGGGTACCATAGTGGTTATTGATCATTTTCTTATCCTAGCCGATGTGAGACTAAATGTAAGTAGTATAAAATGAATCTATTGTTTATATTTTTTTAGTAAAGAAGTAATGTCAATTTAGGATAGATTGATAAATTGGTTAGAGTGATGTTGATATAAGTGTCTTTGTGTCATGAGGCCATGGGTTCAAAACTTGCCGCTTACTATATATATATATGTTTTTGCCATAAATTAAAATAATTAAAAATTTTGTAGTTATTAATTTATTTTATTAAAAACTTATTATATAGTGTTTTAATAACATTCTTAAAACAAGATATTAGTTGATGGGGATTAAATTTAAATATGTTAAATAATCATTAATTTTGTTTTTAATATTATAAAATAGATAAATAAAGAAATGATAAATCTAACAAATTTTAAAATATTAATGGTTATGTTATAATATGACAATTGTTAATATAATCTTATAATTAATATTTTTATCCTAATGTAAATTTTTTATTAAAATATACTGTTAATATGAAGATTAATAAAAATTTATAGTTAAAAATTTTATTTTTATAAACTATTTTGTAGGAAAAAAAATTTATTGATATGTTAAAATTTTAATTTAATTATTTATTAATCAAGATTGAGTATTATGATTTTAACTTAATAATATGTTTAGGATTTTGGAGGTTATATTAAAAGAAATACATAAAATTGTTGTTGAACGAATTATACATCATTATGGTTTAACCACCTAATTATAGAAACCAAAATAAGATTATGGTTGAAGATTTTAGAGATAACATTACAAAGATAATAATAAAATAACATGATGATGCTCAATATTTACTGATATCAATTATAAGATTTTAGGTTATATTTACTTTATTGCATGGATAAAATACAAAAAATATTTTTTAATTAATTAATGTTCACTAGTTATATATGTATATGATTATAATGAGACAACATTTAATCTTGGATGAGTTGGTTAAAGCATGTTACTCTCAAGGAGAGGTTGCCAGTTTGACTCCTCTAAACATCTAGAATTTTAAAAATATTTTTGCTAAAAAAATAAAAATAAAAAATTTGTCAACACGCCGGGTTGGACCTGGGCGACTCTGCGGGTCGCCAGGTTGGAAAAACCCAACCCGTAACCAGACCCGCTACAATGCGGGCCGGTTACGGGTTGCCGGCCCGGCGTGTTTTACCGGGGCCGGGTCGGGCCACAAGACGACCCGTGCCCCCCTCTACGCGTTGGTAGGGTTTTATTTTTATTTTATTTATTTTTAAATTTTTAATTTTATAAAATGGTATAATACCCGAATTAGTCTCTCTACTTTTCTCTTTCTTCCCTTTTAGTCCCTCTACTCAAAAATGCGCCCCACTAATTCCTCTACTCTTGAAAATGACCCAATTTAGTCCCTCTACCCTTAATCTCTTCTCATCTAGTCTCTCTACTCCTGAAAATACAGCTAATAATTAGCATATTTTAAAATAGAAGGGACTAAGTAGAACAATTTTTTTGGAGTAGAGGGAGTACTTGGGAGCATTTTTTAGTAGAGAGACTAAAAAAGAAGAGAGAAAAATAGATGGATCAATTCGGATATTATACCTTATAAAATTCAACATTGCCATCAGTAGATAATGCAATTAATTACTAATAAGACCTTTTATCTAATGATACCAGTCTTACTATGTAGAGGGGGGCACGGACTGTCTTTTTCCCTGGCTCGGCCCGAAACCGGGCCGGTAAAACCCGCCGGGCCGGCAACCCGTAACTGGCCCGCACTATACAGGTCCGGTTACGGGTTGGGTTTTTCCAACCCGGAGAACCGCCAGTCGCCCGGGTCCAACCCGGCGGGTTGACAAATTTTTTATTTTTATTTTTTTAGCAAAAATATTTTTAAAATTCTAGATGTTTAGAGGAGTCGAACTAGCGGCCTCTCCTTGAGAGTAACATGCTTTAACCAACTCATCCAAGATTTAATGTTGTCTTATTATAATCATATACATATATAACTAGTGAACATTAATTAATTAAAAAATATTTTTTTGTATTTTGTCCATGCAATAAAGTAAATATAACCTAAAATCTTATAATTGATATCAGTAAATATTGAGCATCATCATGTTATTATATTATTATCTTTGTAATGTTATCTCTAAAATCTTCAACCATAATCCTATTTTGGTTTCTATAATTAGGTGGTTAAACCATAATCATGTATAATTCGTTCAACAACAATTTTATGTATTTCTTTTAATATAACCTCCAAAATCCTAAACATATTATTAAGTTAAAATCATAATACTCAATCTTGATTAATAAATAATTAAATTAAAATTTTAACATATCAATAAATTTTTTTCCCTACAACATAGTTTATAAAAATAAAATTTTTAACTATAAATTTTTATTAATCTTCATATTAACAGTATATTTTAATTAAAAAAAATTACATTAGGATAAAAATATTAATTATAAGATTATATTAACAATTGTCATATTATAACATAACCATTAATATTTTAAAATTTGTTAGATTTATCATTTCTTTTTTTAGCTATTTTATAATATTAAAAACAAAATTAATGATTGTTTAACATATTTAAATTTAATCCCATCAACTAATATCTTGTTTTAAGAACGTTATTAAAACACTAAATAATAAGTTTTTAATAAAATAAATTAATAACTACAAATTTTTAATTATTTTAATTTATTTGAAATTATGAAAAGTAATTTAAAAATTTTAAAACTTTAATTTAATTTATGGCAAAAACATAAATATATATAAATATAGAAGGTGGCAAGTTTTGAACCCATAGCCTCATGACACAAAGACACTTATATCAACATCACTCTAACCAATTTATCAATCTAACCTAAGTTGACATTATATCTTTACTAAAAACTATAAACAATAGATGTATTTTATACTAACATTTAGTCGCACATTGTTTAGGATAAAAAATGACCATATGAATTGCCTATAAAAACAATGGCAACTATCTCAAATGCTTTTGTGAATTTTGCCACATATTTTTTTAATTTAAATATTATTTTACAATTTTATTTAAACAATTAAAATAATTAATTAATTAAAAACCCGGTGGGCCGGCCCGTAAATTGGCAGGTTCCGGCCCGGCCCACTGGTTTTGGGAGGCGCCACGGGCCGGGTCCGGGTCACCTCCAAGGTGACCCGTGATCCGCCGGGTCGGCTGGGCCAATCCGGTCGGCGGGTCAGGCTGGGCCGGTTCCAGGTCGGCGTTTGGCCGACCCGGACCCGGCTGGCCCGGTTAACCGGACCGTGCCCCCCTCTATTACTATGTAAAGCTTTTGGGTTGTTTGACATTATTGCTAATTTTTTGTTTTAATTGCCAATTTTAAATTTTGGAAACAAAACATAAAAAATATGTTTAACAAGCTGTTTTTGTTTCCAAAAATTTTGAAAACAATCCATATTTTTTTAGAAAAATAGAAAACAACATTTTTTATGTTTCCAATATTTTTTTAAAACATTTTCAAAACCCTTTCTACTCTATGGAACACCTCTTTTTGCTCCTCCTCCTCCTCCCTTTTGGTTTTCTTTTATTTTTTTAAAAATATTTTTTTATAAATTAAAACCAATATTCTAAAAACTAGTTTATTTAAGAAAAATATTTATAAAAAATACATTATTTAGCTTGTTGATATTTTACAAATTAGTTTATGAAGTTTAAAAACTTATATTTTTAGAAAATATTTGTGAAAATTATTGTTTGACCCTTATATTTTTTTATAAACTAGGATTTAAAGTATTATATATATATATATATATATTAAAAAAAATATTGGTAAGAATCTATTGTTTAAGCTATTGACTTTTTACTTGATCTCCAAAAAAAAAAAAAATTTATGACAGTCTCTGTAGCCTCCTCACCTTTTATTTATTTGTTTTTAAATTTGGTAGGTCCAATATTTTAAGATGTTTTTAATTATTTTTTTTAGTTTCAAATGGTTAGCACAAAATTATTATGACGTTCTTTTAATAAAATTTGGAAAAAATGATAAACAAAAGTTAAATTTTTATATTAGTTTATTAGTAAATAAAAAATATTAATTTGAATAAAAATGATAAAAAAGCTTCATAATAATTTTGAGCTAACCAAATATGTTTTGTCTTTTCAACTTTTTAAAATGCACATCAGTTAGTATATCCAAACATGTTTTTGTTTTAAAAAAATTGACAACTAAACAAAAGTGAAACAAAAACAAAAAAACAAAAACGATCCCAAACGACCCCTTAGTTTGCGAGATTTTTATTGCGTAAGTTCGAGATGTGTCAGACACAGTAATGCCGAAGGGTCTTTAGTATATGGGAGTGGACTTGCAACTTAATCCTCATACTCAGAGTGAGGGTGCTTGGCCGGATGATCAATTCCCAATGTATGCAAGCCCCTAACTATATATACCCTCATCGCATTTGTCAATAACATAAAATAAAATAAATAGTATAGATTAACTCTTATATAGAAAGTTAAAGGTTCGACTTCCTTCCAAAGTATAGCCGAGGATTTCAATGTGTGTGTGAGGTACCTTATCCAAATTATCAATATATATATGATTTTATCATGATATCAACCATAAAACAATTAATTCATACCAATGGCAGTTTAGTTTATTGGCACCAGGTCCCCTATATAAGGTATTTATGGCATACTAAGGAGGTAAGTTCGAACCTCAGCCTGCACAGAGTGAAGATGTTGGGTGATATCGCAAAATTGCCATATTATTTAATTGTTTTAATAAACACCATAATTTAATTGAAAGGTCTAGAAAATTACCTCTGGATCTTCTAAAACTTTTCCTTTAATATGTCGAACTTGTCTCTCGGATTGTCATAGATCTTCTAGCACCGAATGAAAGTTCCACACCTCTAGATCACATGCTGGAATTAAGAAACAAGTCTCCTCTTCTTCTCCAAATAGCGGCTAAGGTTAGCTAGAGAGGAAAAGAGAGATTGGGGATTTTCTCACCAAAGAATCAATTGATGGTTTCTAGGATCAGAGAGGAGTCATATTTATATAAACTTCATAAAACATGATAAACATTATTCAATTATGAAATATCAAACTTCATAACATGATAAATATTATCATATGAAGTTCTATTAAAATTGTGAGCCCCACCACTTAATTAAATCCTAGCGGTTGTTGTTACTTTTAATCCTAGCCATTGATTTTGTTTTTAGTTTCAAAACCCTAGCCGTCTCTTCACCTCCTTCTGTTTTAGATCACCGTTCAGGGAAAAAAAGAGAGAGACATGACCTCATCTCTTTCTCTCCCTATTTGCGAGTGGTGTCGGAGGCGAAGACGGGAGAAGGGTTAGGGTTTGGTGAGAATTTTGATTTGATTTAATTTGAGGATAAGATTCAGAAATTTTCTATTAGCATAGCAGAGATTCCTCTTTAATTTGGGGAGACCTAGAGACTAATTTTTGAGGAGATCAAAATGCAGAATTTGTAGATATTAATCTTAAATAGTTTACTACAAAATTTCAGAATTTTTGTAGTTGTACCCTGTAAGATATAGCCTTTGAATGCAGGTACCTCGGGTAGGATTTTGTGCAGGCCTTCAAACGTTTTTTATTTATGTTATAGTTTTTAATCTAATTTAGACATAGATTTATATAATAAAGTTTGTAGAAGATGATTTTGTCTTTGGCTCTGCAAAATTTCAGAATTTTTATGCCCGTAGGTTAAGAGATATGCTCCTATAATTCGGTCTACTCCTGATATTATTGTCTGTGCTGAATATCAATATTGATGGGTATTTTTCATGGTCATAAAGATTGAATTTAGTAAAGTGAGATATAGAAAAGTTGTTTATTATTAGGTTATCTGGTTTTTCATAAAATATCTCTAATTTTAGAGTAATATATTGAGATATATGCATATTTAAAAGGGGTATGTCTGAATTGCAAGTCTACAGGAATAGTCGGGCATTCAAATGAATGTTATGCATTAAGTAGTGCTCTAAACCATGTGAATTTTGGATATGTCATAGCCTTTGTTGTCTAATATCCTTAGAATTTGTAATTTTGTTATTTGGGAAAAGATAGACAAACTTATGGCTGATTTAGTACTCATGGGTCATGATAGAATTTTAATATGACCATTTAGAGTGGTTAAATGCTATTATACCCTTGGAAATAACCAATATTTAGGAGAGCAAAATGATAGCTTGACCTTTTGCATTTGTGTCCTTCTTTCAATTTTCTTGGTTGTGTTAAATAGGCTTTTGATATCCTTAGAAATTATTCTCAAATATAGGGTATTCTGAGGAAACTTGTTCGATTTAGGATTTGGAGTTTTGAGAATTAATCAGGTAAGTACCCGCATATAAATTATACTATATGTATAAACTCCAAAAGTTTTGGTTTTTTCGTACCTTTGAAAGTGCCAAAAAGAAAAATAAAAGAAATTATTATCATCAGTATATATTATTACTGTTTCTTGGAAGCTTTGATATTTAATATTATTTTGTTTATAATTTTTATTTTTATTCATTAAATTATGTACTATTGAAATTCTCTGTGAGATATTTGTTTTATTAAATAAATGGAAATATTTTTAGTGAAATTGGGATCATTTGAACCTTGGTATTTCAACTATCTTGAATGTTTGGATAAGAAATATTTGGACACAGTACTTGTAGTCCCTAGATTAACTTTACAATAATCCTGTCATTGGGGGTAAACACTAACCATGTTGATATTTATTTTGATCTGGAAACTATAGTTTCCCACCGTTTTCTGTCGGTGAAGAATAACGGTCTCTGATAATTCTAGCTCAAGTCACCAAGGTTAATCAAATGAGCTCTGATATTCTGGCTCGGGTCGCCGAGTGTAAATATATGAATTTTGTTAATTTGTTTTGGTAATAATTGTTTGAGGGACCAATATGCTCAGTTTTTGGCATCTGTGTTTATTTGAAATAAATTCGATTACTAATTTTCTATTTTGATAAATTATGATTTTTGTAAATGATCCCTATATTTTTAGTGGGTGCTTACTGGGTTATCAAGCTCATAAATATTGTTGATATCTCTTTTCAGATCAGAAGTAGAGTTGAGTGGCAGATAACTTAGCGGGGATCGTTGGGCAATCGCCGAATAATTAGCTTGTAATAAGTCTCATTTATCGTGGGCCTAGTTGTTATTTGATTAATTTTGTATTGTTTCCGCAAAACACTTAGTATGATTCTTTGTTCAGTTTTGGATCAAGTTTTAAGGACTTGTAGGTCTACTTGGCTTCAGGCTTGTAGGTGCACAGCCGTTTGTCAACGCACCGAGTCTGGCGAGCCAGGTTTGGGTTGTGACAAAAAATATGAATCCTAATGTTACTAATATCACTTTTGTCTTTATGTTGTTATAATTTTGATTAATTATTCAATTCCATCAAATTTTAATCAAAATTTAAACTTAAGTCAAAAACCCTAGACCAATTTACAATTTCACTCATCCCATAAAGTAAAATTTTAAATTGATAATTTTACCCCTACACTCAAAATGAAATTGATTCTTAATCCCTTTAAGCATGATTCCCTAGCTTTGTTTCGATTAGCAATGGGAGGATACCAAATGACATGTGTGACACCTAACCAGCCTTATGGCCGCACATCATAGCCTAACTAAATATCCATGAGTAGATCATTATGAACCTTTCCGATTACAATTGACATATGTGTATAAACTCTTCATTTATGTATCCCAACCAAGTGGGAGTCATGGTAATTGTCAAACTCACTGAATTCAATCATATGCAAATGACTATAATAGCGTAAGATTACTAAACTATCCTTCGTGTTCCACACGATTAGTTTGACTACCTTGGCTAAGGTCTTCTAATCTCACATACTTATAATCACATAGGATACTAACTCGTTTACTTCTGAGAGAACAAATTCCGTCATAGTGATCACTCACAATTGCTACTTGCTTAACATAGCCGCACTTCGAGGTCGGTCCTACCAAAAGGTAAATTAAGCCTAACGACTCTAGTAACAGACTGGGCATCACAAGCACATTGTGATCATGACACCTCAGATCTAAGGTCCACTCATCTGATCATAACCAACAATCTAAATCATTGACTGTCAAAGAGTAAAAGTCATGTGAATGGATTGTTGAGAGTCATGTTTGAATACACCAATCCCAAAGATGTTTTTATGACATATACTCCCACTATTACATAGTGTTCAACTAGCACTCTTTGTCAAAATATATGTCATACAAATCCTCACAATCCTTTACACCCAATTAAAGATTCTCCGATTTGTGAACTATTTAAGTATATCAGTACCAAACCCTTCTAGTGACCTCCTCTTTATGACACAAAAAGTAGAAGGTTTAACTTAATACATATAAACTATAATGGTTAAAACTAATTAAAAAGGCATCATAAGATTTATATGAACATCAAAATAATTGCCTATCAATAATAATAAAAATATATAATACAAATGAAATACCCTAATACAAGTATCATCATTCATATTAGAGAGCATAATCCTAACAGAAGGAACATTTGTTGTTGATTTTGTAATTACACTCCACCCTTGTGCTCAGTTTTGACACATGTCTTATCCACATTCGTAAAAAAAATAAAAAATAAAATAATTAATTCTAAACAATTTTTTTTAATCTTTTTTTTTAAATCTATCGTTTTCCTAAAAGATAATCAAGACAATTAATTTGTTTAAAAAATTCATGATTTATGCTTTTTTTTTTTTTTGCAATTTTTGAGTTTTTTTATTATTTTTTAAGTACATCAGGTAGGTTTGCCCAACTTGGCGCTAGCATGACATGACCCAAATATTGGTCATGCTTGTGCTGGGCCTTATTGGGCCACTATGAGTGTTATCACTATTGGGCATGCACAATGTCCGGCCAACTTTGTCATGTTGGGCCGTGCGTTGGGTTTTCTTGTTAGTTGTTATATAGCTCTAGGTTCATTAAATTGGAATAATTTAAATGAAGCTTTCTTTTTTTTCTTTTTTTTTTTTACAAAAATGAATAAATAATAATTATGATAGTTAAAATAAAGTTTTACAAATGAGAAAAAATGAAAGACAAAATGTGAGTGATAAATTAATATATACTAGTGGGGTGGCCCTCACTAACGCTGCAGGTATTTTTAAATATATAAATAATTTTTCATAAATTAGAGTTAATAAAAATAAAGAACATCTAATGATAATAAAATTTGGCATTGATTGTATTTTAAAATAAATTTACATATAAAGTTTTTACAAAAGTAGGTTATAAAATAATATTGGAGAAGAAAATTCAAACATTGTAATAATTGACAAAATATTGCATAAAAAACTATATTTGCATATTCCAGGAAGATAATCAAACCAAAAAAAAATCTTGAATTCATACTCACTCATAGCTTTTAATATTCTTCTTCTCTGCATTTAAATAGTACAAACAAAAAAAAAACTCAAATTTTACATCAAAATTCAAGCAAACATATGTAAATTTTTTAAAAAAAGGAAAATAGTGCTTCAACTCTTCTTCTTTAAAACCTAATATCTGTCTTAAAAAAAACAACAATATCAAATATTCAATCCAAATTCAATTTGGGAATGAGTTCTTCTTTTCTTTAGTCTCATACCTCTCATTAAAAAAAATTTAAATAAAAAATCAAAGGAAATTAATGAAAGAAATTATCACCATCTCTAATTCTCCCTAATCTTTTCCCTATTCTTACACTTATACCTTTTTAAAATAAATTTTCTGCTACTTTTTTCTAATCACTTGAGATATTTTTTCACATTTGTAAATAAAAAAATAGTTATCTTTAGATGCACCACATTGACATACTTACTCATGAGCGTAGATATGTTGGAAACTAAGATTTAGGAGTTGATTCTAGCTCCGGTTGATGCACTGATTCTAGCTTGAAGTCGACACAGCCTACAAGATCTTTTATGATGGTGACAATGTTGAAAGCGGAGAGAGTGGTCATGGCGAGGTAGGGGGCGATCAGAAGAACTCGGGGTTGGAGGAGAAGAGACATCAAATGTGTGGACACCATCGATGATGGCAAAGTCAACACACAGGGGTAGGATGATGTTCTAGTGTAGTTTCTTGCATTTGTTCTCATATTTAAGTTTTTATCCATGTCTATTTTTATTTGGAATTATGAATACTAGGATCACCATCATCACATGCATTAATTGCATTATCATGTAATAATAATAATCATATTAATAATAATAATAAAAAATAATAATAATAATAATAATAATAATAATAATAATAATAATAATAATAGAGTGGAAGAGATGCAATTGCATGTGCTTGATGAATATGTGATTGTTAAACTATTTGTTTGTAAAAAGTTATTTAAATATTCGTACAAAAATCTTATTAAATTTTAACATAATAAATAAAAAACTAACACTTTATTATAGCATCACGATGTTGATGGAAAGTTTAAGAAACAATGCAACTGTTATTACATATATAAGACAACTATTATGAGCATAGATCATGTGTTAGGTTATAAATTTATTGAATATCTATAATATGTTACTCTAGTTTGTAGGCATCTATTATAGATAACTTATACTAATATTTATACATTTACCAATTATGATAATAAAGTAACTTATGATCCAAATGAGCTTCATTGAAAGAACAATATGAGAGATTACCTTGGTCTCTCCAAGATTTATAGATTAAATCTCCTAATGGTTTAATAACTTGCTAAACCATTTTTTAGTTAATTCTGGTCCTGAAAATGCACTTCCTGTGTTTGCAGCTAAAGTTATATAGCTTTGGCTAAATTTTTAGGTATGTATGTAAGTATGTATGAGAGTATGTACCTTCTTAAGAGGTTATTTATTAAGTGTCAACCCCTATACTCTAGGTTAGGGTTAATTACGAGGTTTTGATTAATGAAGTCCTTGTAATGTACTAGTCAAAACCTACTCCTAGGTAGGATGACTTTGTGACATAGCTTGTCATATGTAGTATAGTGTTCTCTCCTTCTATAAAAGGAGACCCCTTGTAACCCTTAGGGGTATGAATGAAGAGAGAAGCTTTGAGTATATAGTTCTTGTGTTCTTGTTCTCATTATCCTCTCCATAACTCCCCAACCTTCTTTCCTTGCTTTCTTTGCTTCACTTTGATAACTCTCACAACCCCGTAGTTGTAAGAGTACCCCAACAACCTTTCCTCTGTGGTATCAGAGCTCGAAAGGTAAGGATATGGAGGGGTAAAAGCCTTCTAGGGCTTCTCTTCTCTAAAACCATGTAGTTTTAGTATGAAGTTTTTATTTCTCTTTACATATTTTAAGAATATATGCTTTTATTTTCACTTATCAAGAGCTTCATAAATTTTGGGCTTTATCATATAACATGACTCTTTTTAAGACAAGATGAGGTGTTGAGTATTTCTCTCTGAGGATAGGTAGTGTGTGGCCGCTTGAAGGGCAGGAACCTGTGTTAAGACAAGATGAGGTGTTGAGTATTATTGCATCTTAGCAACAAAAGTTTATTATTATTGCACAAGTAGCAATATTTACTTGCAAATAGTATTTATTTACAAGTAGTAATAGTAATTAGTAGCAAGAAGTATTATCAAAAGTAGCAAAAGTATTTATCCATTATCTTAGCAATAATTACTTTTAAGTAGTAATATTTCTTACCAAGTAGTATTTCTTTTAAAGTAGCAATACTTATTACTTAGTATTTTTATTTAGCAAAAATTACTATTAAAAGTAGTAATAATTATTATTAAATACTTTAGCAATACTTATTACTTTTATCAAAAAACTATTAGCATGATGTTTGGCAATACTAATCAATGTTTATTAATCTTGGTAATTATGCTTAAATCTTTTAGCAATAATTATTAGCAAAATGATTACCAATAATTATCCATATAATTCTTAGCAATACTTATCAATATTTATCACCCTTAGCAATAATGATTACACTCTTAACAATATTTATTATAAATACAATTAATAAAATTAACTATCAAAACAAAATATCTCTATGAACACAAAAGAACTAAGTATTTTAAAACTAGTAGATTTCATAGAAACAACTAATAATAAAATAGAACAACAATTTAAAATTCTAGAAGAAATTAGAATGCATTTAATGGAAAGAAATGCATTAGCAACTAATATATTAAAGCAAAACCATCAAAATATCTTAGCAATATTGAATAAATTAGATTATATCAAAACTGGATTAGAAACCAAATTACATGGCAAGTAACTCTTAAAACATTAGAAGTTAATAATAAAGAACTTAGTCATCTAAAAACTATGGTAGAAAAAATTAACAAAATACAAGTAGAATTAACTAAACATATAAAAAAAAGATAATAAGAGAATAAATATGTCAGGCTTAACCTTAGAAAAAGAAATAGAAATGTTAAATGCACACCTTGTTAAAGTAGAAAATGAACATTGGGAAAAAAGATATCTACAACACATGCCTAGAAAATCCATGGAAGTAAGAAGATTAAGAGGTTTAGCTCATAAACTTAGAAATCACTTAAAAAATTAGAGGAAATAAAAGGGAAATTGAATACAATAATTATATAAACAATATAGCACCATATGAGATAATGCCAAATGACTCTTCATGGGCTTAATATGCCAGGATATACTTCAAAGACAGAAATAGAATATATAGAAAGTAGCTTAAATATAGCCCTGAATGATCATTTTCAAAAATTACATATACAGAAAATGATGAAAAACGATCCATTATTAAAAGAATTAGCAAATCAAATTACTAAATTAAATTATAGATTAGAATATTTAAGAGATAGAAAGAATTAGAAAAAATAATGAAAATACATATTTATTTATAGTAGTTAATTAACTTCCAATAATGGATATTGTAGAAGAATTTCTTGGAAAAACTGAAATATTTTTGAAAAAACCTCTACCAATAATTATTAGACAAAATAATGTAATAATAATGATGTTAGCTGAGACAATCAAATTATTAAAACAAGTATCTAAAAAAACAAGAAATAATAATGATATAGAAGAAATTACAAAAAAGTTTACAAATCTAAGAGTAATTAAGAAAGGTAGATCTCCTTTTGTAACATGGTCAGAAGAAGAATTAAAAAAGAATCCAAGAATGAAAGTAGGATTTCCTGATATAATAAGGTATAAAAATTAAAAATGGAAGACTTAATTAAAAAAGTTATTTATTCTAAGAACTTTGAAGAAGCCTTTGACCTAATTTTAGGAAATAAATTAATAAGACTAGATTTTAAGGACTATAGTGTTAAACAGCAAGTGAAATATTATCATATCAAATTATTAGGAAAAATAATGAATAATTATGGGTTTGAAACTAGAGAAAAATATCTAGAAGAATTGGAAGAAATTAGGACTTTTTATGAATAAAAATGCCGTTAAAAATTGTTAGATCAGTAGATAATATGAGGAGGTTTAATTCATTTAATAAAGTTAGACATACCAAAACACTAGAAACAATCGGTACACCAAATGATCAAATTAAAAGAATTAAGGAGAAAAATCTAGAACTAGTACAAGGTGAACAATTATATAAACATGGTATTTTTTATTTCCACAAGGGAAGAGTTGTTGGGGCTCTCTCACAACTACGGGGTTGTGAGAGTTATCAAAGTGAAGCAAAGGAAGCAAGGAAAGAAAGTTGGGGAGTTATGGAGAGGATGATGAGAATAAGAACACAAGAGCTATATACTCAAAGCTTCTCTCTTCTCTTTCATTCATTTCCCCAAGTGTCACAAGGGGTCTCCTTTTATAAAAGGAGATAATACTATGCTACATGTGACAAGCTATGTTACAAAGTCATCCTACCTAGGAGAAAGTTTTGACTAGTACATTACAAGGGCTTCATTAATCAAAACCTAGTAACACTAACCTAGAGCATAGGGTTTGACACTTAATAAATAACCTCTTAACAAGGTACATACACTCATACATACTCACATACTTACCTTTATACATACATACTCTCATACATACCTTTATACATACATACTCTCATATATGTATGTACATACATACCCATCACCCACACACAAAAAATTCAATATTATGTGAAGGGCTTTTCCATATCCCTTTGAAAATACAGAAAAAGTATTGTAAGAATAAAACTAGAAAGATAACAAAAAAAATCATATAATTAGATTAAATTGAAAATGTAAATTATAATAATTAAAAAAAATAATTTGAATTTTGAAATGCTATGAATGCCCAATGGGAAGAAAAGGAAACTAAAATTTTTTATATATATATATATATATATATATATATATATATATTATAACCCATATATATAAATTGAATAAAAAAGAGATAGCAACTTTTAATAATTTATTTTTTAAAACAAAATTAACAAACATACACAAACTCTCTCTCTCTCTATCTCTAAAATACTAATTTTAAAATTAGTGTTTGTGTGGTATTATACTAACTTTCTCATATTTTTTATTGATTATTTATTTGATTTTTCTTTCATCTTTTTAAATAATTACCGCTTCAAATATACATTAAAGATAATCATGCATGAAATTAATAAATAAGGATTTAATTCTTTTTAAATATAAAAACTTCTTAAAAAGGAAATCCATTGCCACTCATATTTATAGTTTAGTCATTTGTTTTTGTTAAAATTACAAGTTTATTTATACATAATGTTAATTTCATTCCCTAATGTTCTTATTAATTGACACGTGGTGCACTCTTAACAAAAGGTGTGGTGTTCTAAAGGTTCATTCAATAAATCTCTAATTTTTCTTTCCTTTTTGTTAGAAAAATATATAGGTCTTTGCCATTGTCACTATTGTATATTGATCCATCTAAAAAAGTAAAAAACCCAAAAAATATCCCAGGAAAGAAACCGTAGCTCTGATACTACCTGAGTCTCGGGATGAAGACCGTTGGGGATGCCTTTCAACTTACTTGGGTGGAGATCATCCAAGTGAAGTAAAAGTTATGAGGGCGGAAGTTCTAAGATAAGATTCAATTTAAGTTCCACTTTTTCTTTTTCAAAATAAAAAAATTTTAACTTTCCTTTTATAAAATTTATTCAAAGAAATCTTCTAAGATTTTCATCATGAACATACCCTGGCAAATTCTTACAGCTTACCGTCTTAGGACCTACTGACCCTTTCCACTCTTGTTCTTGAATTATTAAGCTTTTTCTTTTATCTTGTTTTTCTTTTTTCATTTTTTAGTTATTCTTTTAAATTATTAACTTCTTCTTCTAAGGTTTTTATCCTTTTTGAATATTATTAAAAAAAAAGGCAAATATGACTTTGCAATTGGGTTTTGCTTTGATTTTTTTCGTGGAATCCACACCCTTTTAGTTATCATTGTTTTATTATATAGGTAGTGCAATCATACATTATATTGTTATGTTATATTATCAATCAATAACTCTTAAAAGTCTCTTTCAATCTCATTAAAAAATATAAAGGTCTTTGTCACTGCCACTATTGTTATAATAATTATCATTAAATATTATTAAAAGGAGGCAAGTGTGACTTTGCAATTGGGTTTTGCTTTGATTTTTTCTTCGCGAGCTCCATATTCTTTTAATTATTATTGTTTTATTATATAGGTAGTGTAATCATACATTATATTGTTATATTATATGATAATCATCCAAACATCTCTTCCGCATTAGACAAGCATTTCTGGAACCTGCCTTTGCTTATAATCAAAGCTTTTAACATGCCTAGGTTCAAAGGTATTAAGAGATTTCGTTTTTCCTTGATCAACACATTGAAGCTGGAATCATCTCCTCAATTGGAGATCCAACATGTCTAGGTTCTCCAGGGCAAAGTATCTTGGCGTAGTTCATCCAAAGAGAACTGATTTTGTCTATTTTTCTTTTTTTTTTTGTGGGGAGAAAGACAAATAAAAAAAATGAAAGAAAATGGTACCTTTTTTTAGTTTTTTTCCTCTAATATCCTAACCCTATGAACAAAACCAAAAACAAAAATAAAAAAAATGAAGATAAACCATAACTTTCTTTGTAGTATTTTCTCCCTAATCTTATACCTATAAAATAATTCTTCTACCGTGAATGAACCATCCAAAATACTTTGCCCTCAAAACCCAAATCATTACTTATACTTTTGAGTTAAATCCTTTGTTAAAACCAATTCACCTCCAGTTGAGAATGGCCGGAACACGTAGGTCGTACCAGGCAGACATTGACATTGTGTTGACGTTAACAGTCGTCAATGATGGTGATGGTGATGGCAACAGCAGATCTGGTGGTAGATCTGGTGCAACACAGTGATATCGACATGACAACGGTGACCAGAGGAGGAAAAGAGATGTGGCGGTGCAGGCAGGCCGGCGACAGATCTTGGGTGGAGCGCTGAGAGCGGTAGATTTGCGGCAGATCTAGTGTTGTAAGGTGAGATCCGACAGCAGTGACCCACTACAAGAAAGTTACGTTTAAAAACAGAATATTAGAAACCGAATTTTATTATGTTTTTAATTGCAACTGATTAGCAACGTAGTAACAATCATTTTAAACATGATTTTAATAACAACGGTGTACAAATGTCCATTTAAAAATTTGATTTATTAAAATATTAAAAATATCCTTTCCGAATCCGTTGATAATAGAAAGGGACTAGCAACGGATTTAAATTTTAATATATTATTTAAATATTATTAAATATTAAAAAATATCCATTTCTAATAAAAGGGGACAAGAAACGGATTTAAAAATTAATATTTCATTTAAATATTATCAAATATTATAAAATATCCATTCCTAATCCGTTTTTAATATAAAGGAATTTTAAACGGATTTAAAAATTAATATTTTATTTAAATATGATTAAATATTAGAAAATATCAGTTCCCAATCCGTTTCTAATAGTAAGGGACTAAAAACAGATTTAAAAATCA
Organism: Dioscorea cayenensis subsp. rotundata; assembly: GCF_009730915.1. Lineage (NCBI taxonomy): Eukaryota > Viridiplantae > Streptophyta > Magnoliopsida > Dioscoreales > Dioscoreaceae > Dioscorea > Dioscorea cayenensis. Next base: position 22,048,048 of record NC_052489.1, read on the forward strand.
ATATTTTATTTAAAAATTATTAAATATTAGAAAAAATCCATTCATAATCCGTTTCTAATAGAAAGGGACTACAAACGGATTTAAAAATTAATATTTTATTTAAATATGATTAAATATTAGAAAAAAAATCTATTCTTAATTAGTTGTTAATTGAAAGGGAATAGAAACAGATTTAAAAATTAATATTTTATTTAAATATTATTAAATATTATAAAATATCCGTTTCAAATCCCTTTCTACTAGAAAGGGACTAGAAACAAATTTAAAAATTAATATTTTATTTAAATATTAGAAAAAATTTGTTCCTAATCCATTTCTAATAGAAATGGAATAAAAACGGATTAAAAATTTAATATTTATTTAAATATTATTAAATATTATAAAATAATTGTTTGTAATCTGTTTCTACTAGAAAAGGATTTGAAATGATTAAAAAATTATTATTTTATTTAAATATTATTAAATATTATAAAATATTATAAAATATTTGTTTCGAATCTGTTTCTACTCTAAAGGGATTTGAAAAGGATTTAAAAATTTATATTTTATATAAATATTATTATATATTAGAAAATATCCGTTCTTAATCCGTTTCTAATAGAAAGAGACTATTGATGAAAAATTAATTTAAAAAAATCTCATAATATAATTAAATATTTTTTTTGTTAGTGAATTAAGAAGCGGAAGTTAAATTATATAAATTTTAACAAGTTAAACTTCATTAGAAATTAGAATGAATAGACGATCTAAGTGAACAAAATCAGGGCTTTTGTCTACTGTAATATAATGCGACCAAAAAGAGGAATAAATAAATAATTAATTAATTAATTAATTTTTAAAAAGGATTTATTTTTATTTTTATTTTTTTGGGTTTTTGAATCAGGCCCATTCAAAGCTGTTGGGCCTAAACAAGAAATTTTGGAATTTTATTTATTTATTTATTTGTCAATGTATATTTGAATTCATAGATATGTAGTGTTTTTTTAATGGAAATTTTAATTTTTAAATTAAGTTTCAGATACTAATAAATAATTTATAGATTTGAACTCATTTTTTTGGCAATACTAATGACTCTCTAATTGCTAATTAAGACAAAAATGTGCAAACCTAATAATTATTGTCATTTAAGAACCAAGTGATTAGATACTAAAATCTGCACAAGTGAATTAAGAAGAGGCGGTTAAATTACATAAATCCTAACTATAGTGATTAGATACTAAAATTCCAACACTTGTTTCAGTTTTATTTTTCATCACAAACACACACACATTATCAACCCTTCTCAGCTGAGATCAAACCCCGCCGTCTCATGCTCCAACCCTACCAACTCCTCTAGCCCAGCAATCCTCTCCCTCAGCGCCTCCTTCGTCGTCGCCGTTGTCGGCGAAGCCACGGCCGACGTCGACGATGATGCCCCTCGCGGGCTTCTTCTCGATCGGGGATTCCCATCACCAACAAGCGCGAAGCCCTTCACCAAGAGAACGTCGAGCTCCGCATCATTAAGAACGACTTCGCCAAATACCTCTCCAAAATCAACAATGGCCAAGCCATGATCTGGATTGCATCCTATTCTATTCTGAATTCAAGCATGATAGTGATAGAAGCCTTTTAAATTTGTTGATCTTGTTATTTTTATCTATGTTTTTGCCTTTATTGGGAGAAATTAAATCACAATGTGCACTAGAGTTAAGATTGCCATAAGTTTGCTAGTTGGAGCCCTTTGATTGTGGTTCTTGATTTTGAGTTGAATATATATATATATATATATATTTATATATATATATATATATATATATATATATATATATATATATATTTATATATTTATATATAAATATTAATTAGAAATGGTATTTAGGAACAATTATAATTATAGATGTATTTTGCTGGAGTACTAATGCCACAATATTTGGATAAGTTCAAATTTTTGTTTTTCTAAGATGAGTATGCTAGTACTATTATGAAATATATGAAATTTTAAATTATAGAATGCAGATCATGTGGTCTCAGATGTTATGTTACATGAATCTATTGCAAGAAAGAAACTCCCTAATTTAACAATAGGCTTTAACATGTGAATCTTTATTTTTTGGTTGGTGAATTGAAACTATTCTTTAGAAATGAAGAGTTAGTGCCAAAGAAAAAATGTAGAATGGCCTATCCCAGGAGAGTCGTTCGGCTGGAGAAAAAAAAAAGGAAGAAGACTGCTTTTCTTCATTCATTACTTTACTTAAAAGACACACAACATCACAACCAAAAAGAAACACACAAAACACTACTACCCAGACTAACAGTGAGTATAAAATTTAAAACATATCCAGCCATCCATATTCCCATACTGAATTGACTTGTTACTGGTGAAGTATGGATGCTATTCTCATTGGTACTTGGATATAATGGATCACAGCTAGGATTAAATCCAACATACTCCCCCTTAATCCAGTTGTGGTCCGAGATCGCGAACACCCATCAGGTGCCGCATTGTCGCAAGCTTCCCCGCTGGCAAAGCCTTCGTCAAAGCATCTGCTTTTTGATCCTCAGTGTTGACGAACTGAACAACAATTTGTCCTCCTTCGATGCACTCACGAATGAAATGGAATTTTGTGTCAATATGCTTACTGCGTCCATGGAAGACAGGGTTCTTCATTAATGCAATAGCTGACTTATTGTCAACATATAGCTTCACCACTCCTAGTTTTCCTCCAGTCAGTTCTCCCAACAAACTTCTAAGTCAGAGTGCATGGCATGCCGCTACTGTTGTAGCCATGAATTCAGCCTCGCACGATGAAAGAGCAACTGTCTTCAATTTCTGTGAATTCCAGGACACAAGACATTCATTAATGTAGAAAGCCATTCCTCCTGTGCTCTTTCTGTCATCCATATCTCCCGCAAAGTCACTGTCTGTAAACCCAGTGATTACCTCTGCTTCTCCTCCTCTGGTATACACCAATCCATAATGTATGGTACCAGATAAGTATTGAAGAATTTTCTTCACAGCATTGTGATGCAACATAGTTGGTCTTTCCATGAACCTGCTGGCTACTCCAACAGCAAAAGAGAGGTCAGGGCGAGTATGTACCAAATACCTGAGACAACCAATGACTCGCCTATACTCAGTGGCATCCACTGGTTGACCATCTAGATCCTTGTTCAACTGTGCTCTCGGTTCCATGGGAATTTTAGTGGGATTACAGTCCATCATTCCAAACTGTGTCAAAACTTTCACGGCATATGCAGCCTGCTTAATTTTGATGCAATTATCTTGCTGAGAAACTTCAAAACCAAGATAAAATGACAATAACCCCATATCACTCATCTCAAATTCAATACTCATCTGATGTTTGTAAATCTCAATCTCCTTTGGATCTCCTCCTGTGACGATGATATCATCAACATACACCCCTATTATAACTGCAGCTCGTCCATCTCCTCTTGTGTATACGGCCTGCTCCTGTGCACACCTTCTGAACCCGAGATTCTTTAAACTCCTGTCTAGTTTAATATTCCATGCCCGTGGCGCTTGTCGAAGCCCGTAGAGAGCCTTGCTTAGTTTTAGCACGAGGTGCTCCTTGTCCTTCTCTATAAAGCCTTCTGGCTGAGTCACATATACCTCCTCTTCAAGCTCCCCATTTAAAAATGCCGATTTTACATCTAAGTGATGAACCTGCCACCCATGATTTGCAGCAATGGCAAGAATCACACGCACACTATCTAACCTGGCCACTGGTGCAAATACATCTTCAAAATCTATTCCCTGCCGTTGCACGTACCCTTTCGCCACTAGGCTGGCTTTGTGCTTGATCACTTCCCCATCTGAGTTCTTCTTCAGCTTGTACACCCATTTCAAACCAATGGGTTTGTGTCCTGCAGGTAACATTGTCAGTGTCCATGTTCCATTCTTCTCAATGGACTCAATCTCATTCGCCATGGCTTTTTCCCAAGCCGGCTGGCCAACTGCATCACGGTAGCTGGATGGCTCTTTCCCCTCTGCAAGCATGGCCATATCAAAACATTCATCAAGTTCTACACGGCGAGCATCACTCATGATGTCTTCAATATGCCTATACCGAACCACACCTTCCTTTGAGCTACTGGAGCTTGCTGTCGGGGTTGGAGAAAAACTCAGTGCAGGTGTCGTCGATGATACAACCTGTATTGGAGTAGTCGCTTCTGCCATCCGCGATCTCACCATATTCACAGGTTCTGATGGTGTTCTGTCCCCAGCTAGTGGTGATAGTTCGTGTGTCGGTTCAACCACTGGTCTACTGACAAAAGGCTCTAAGCTGCTTCCCGTCGAAGTGTCGAGAATCTCTTCCTCAATAATGATCTCAGTTGCTTCTGAAGCTCCCCCGCCTACATTCCACTTCCACACTAAATTTTCTTCAAACTTAACATCTCGACTTACAATGAGTTTGCCACGCTGTGGATCATAGAGTCGATGCGCCTTACTATTCTCCTCGGCACCAAGATACACCATGGGTTGGCTCCGATCATCAAGCTTTTTCAAATGTGTCTGCACCTTGACATGTGCAGTGCAACCGAACACCCGGAGATGTCCGAGATGTGGCTTCCTGCCGTTCCAAGCTTCAAATGGAGTTCGATCACCCATTGCTTTCGTTGGTAGTCGGTTTAGCAGATACACTGCATGCCGCACCGCCTCTCCCCAGAATTTTCCAGGGACATTCATGCTTTTGAGTAATGACCTTGCCATTGCCATTCTCATTACGTTTTCTCGCTCCACCACACCATTACTGGCGTGGTGTGTAGGGAGCGGTGAGATGGTGCAAAATCCCGACCTCATCACGGATACGGACGAACCCGGCGGACGAAACTTCGCCACCGCGATCCGTCCTCACGCTCTTGATTCGATGTTCACTCAAGTTCTCTACCGCGAGCTTGAATTTTTCTAAATACAAGGTAGGACTGATCTTTTGACATGATCACATAAACCCACATCCAGCGTGTGCAATCATCAACAATTAACATGAAATATCTGTTACCGGCGAGAGTTGAGGGAGAGATCGGACCACATAAGTCGATTTGGAGAAGTTCGAGCGCCACCTGTGCTCGAAAGCTTGCCACCGCCGGGAATGGGTCTCTTGCTTGTTTCGCCACCAGACATCCCTGGCATAATTGATTTTGTTGTGTAATTGTTGGTACTCCTGCTGCCATCTTCTTGTCAATCAACTGCTTTAAAGAGTGAAAATTGACATGACCAAGTCGGACATGCCAGAGCCATGCTGGTTCGTCGATGTTCATTAGCATACAGACCGGCCTCGCCTGCTCCAGCTTGATGCGATATAGACGGTTCGGTGAACGCTTCACCTTCATGATCAGCCGAAGATGGAGTTTGTCGTGCATCTCAAGCTCGTCTTCATTCATCACCACCCTGTAGCCTATCTCGGTGAGTTGGCCGAGACTCACCAGATTGCTGCGAAGTCTTGGTATATAGTATACCTCCTGGAGAGACCACTGTTCCCCATTCTTGCAAATAAACATAATAGACCCCTTTCCCATGATTTCAACCGTGGATTTGTCTCCAAATGTTACCTTCCCGGTGACACTTTCGTCTAGTTCATGGAACTTTTCTTTGTCTCCGGTCATGTGACTGCTGGCCCCGTTGTCAAGGTACCAGAAATCACTAGTGCCCGCGTCTCCTTCGACCAGGTGTAGCTCCGGGAACACCTTCTCTTCGTTGAGGAAACCAATATCTCCCCTTTCCTCTCACGTCGGCACAGTCAAGTTTAGTTCATCTGATACTGCGAGTAAGAGAGCCGGTGCTGTGTCATCACCCCGCGTGAGATGTGCCACTTCCTCTTTCTTGGGTACCTTGCACTGGTTGGCGTAGTGCCCCAACTTGTTGCAGTTGAAGTACTGAATGTGGCTCTTATCACGTCCCCTGCCGCTAGAGCCACTGAAGCCATCCTTTCCTGGCACACTCCCGCGGCTGCAGCGTCCTCTGCCTTTACCACGCCCACGGTTACCGCGACCACGGCTGTTCTCAGGTGACTTCCCTCTTCCCGAGGAATCCCCTGACTGCATCTTCTGCCGTACCTCCCACTCCGCCCGAGTGAGAAGAAGATGACCATCACCGGTGGTGCCACCGGATACCCGTCTTGTACGTTCCTCGTAGGCCTTCAGCCGACCCACTGCCTCCTCAAAGAGCAGCTTCTTAAGATCGCAGAACTGCTCAATGCCAGCGATCACAGTGACGAAACGCTCAGGTACAGTGTCGAACAATTTTTTCACCAAAGCGGTGTCATCCAGGTTGCCGCCCAGGTTGGCGTACCAGACCGCCATGCCGATAAGCTTGCATGCGCAGTGCGTCGAAATCACTCTTCAACGTCTGCAGGCGTGCCTCCTTGACGCGATTTGCGCCTACGAACCTTGCCTTGAGGCAGTCCCAAACCTCCTTCGCCGTCTTCTTGGCTGCAACTTGCATGAGGAGGTCCTCCGGGAGTGCCTAAAGAAGGTGCGATCGGGCCTTCTTGTCTTTCATCATGGCCTGCACCCGGATCACCCAGCAGGTATAATTCGTCGTTGTCAGTTGCGGGTACACGAACGATCCACCACCGATCTCCCGTGAGGACTCTCCGTGTGCGACAAGCGACATAGTGTTGAAACGGGGATACTTAGGCATGCAATCTCTGATACCAGATGAAGAGTTAGTGCCAAAGAAAAAATGTAGAATGGCCTATCCCAGGAGAGTCATTCGGCTGGAGAAAAAAAAAGGAAGAAGACTGCTTTTCTTCATTCATTACTTTACTTAAAAGACACACAACATCACAACCAAAAAGAAACACACAAAACACTACTACCCAGACTAACAGTGAGTATAAAATTTAAAACATATCCAGCCATCCATATTCCCATACTGAATTGACTTGTTACTGGTGAAGTATGGATGCTATTCTCATTGGTACTTGGATATAATGGATCACAGCTAGGATTAAATCCAACAATTTTTATCTATGTTTTTGCCTTTATTGGGAGAAATTAAATCACAATGTGCACTAGAGTTAAGATTGCCATAAGTTTGCTAGTTGGAGCCCTTTGATTGTGGTTCTTGATTTTGAGTTGAATATATATATATATATATATATATATATATATATTTATATATATATATATATATTTATATATTTATATATAAATATTAATTAGAAATGGTATTTAGGAACAATTATAATTATAGATGTATTTTGCTGGAGTACTAATGCCACAATATTTGGATAAGTTCAAATTTTTGTTTTTCTAAGATGAGTATGCTAGTACTATTATGAAATATATGAAATTTTAAATTATAGAATGCAGATCATGTGGTCTCAGATGTTATGTTACATGAATCTATTGCAAGAAAGAAACTCCCTAATTTAACAATAGGCTTTAACATGTGAATCTTTATTTTTTGGTTGGTGAATTGAAACTATTCTTTAGAAATGATATGTACAAACAATCTTACATACTTTTGTTTGGATGTTTTCGATTCAATCCTGCAATGGTAAGGCTTGTTAATAAACTGATCTTATGGTTGATGGAGATGATTAGAGAATTCTGGTTATAAAATTATCAGCAATGGTAAGGCTTGTTAATAAACAAGCCTTACTAGCAAGGCTTGTTTGGATGTTTTCGATTCAATCCTGCAATTACTGCCATTTCTGGCAGTTTTAATAACCAATTACAATTGATGATCAAATCCTTTGCATCTATTGAATGTCTTATTATATTTTTGACAATTCAAATATGTGTTCTGCTAAAATTTGAATTGTGATTGCGTTAAGATGTGCTGCTTGAAGACATTATCAATTAAGGACAAGATAAATATAAGTGAAAAATGTCTTCGGCTCAGAATAAATTATTTATATGAAAGATGGATAAAAACAATGACGATTTTGTGGTTCTGATTGCAAGCTTTTCTCAAAGATTGTTAACTACCTACATCATTTGTGGATTGTTGGCCTATTATTATTGTAAATTTTTTTCCCAAATTCTTGACTTGCATCTTATGGATTAATTATAAAATTTCAGCAACTAACTAAATAAGTCATTTTGCAGGATCATCATAATTTTGATACTGTTCTTGGAATTTACTAGTAAAATTTGAATTATTATTCATTCAATTTGCCAATTGAACAATAGAAGAGTACATGGAAAAATGATGTCTTTCAAATCATGAACTGTGTGGTGCCATTGGAATATGTCTAAATATATTAAATATATCACCGCTAGTTTATGTTTAAAAGTGATACATGATATTTCGAAATAATTCATGGATTTAATAGAAAAGCACAATTAACAGTGAAAAAGAACTTACTAGTCTATTGCTCCTTGTGATGACAGCCACTTATTGTTGGTCTTTAATTTTTGTTGCATATTGCAGAAATTGATGGTGAAGGTTGTTTCTCTTGCCATTGCACATGATAACTTCAAGTGTAGGTGTTGTTTGCACTGTGATTGTGAGTTCTTATTCAATTCCATCATTGTGTCAATTCCATTTCCTATAAATATAGGTTGTTTTCTTGTTTGAAGAAAGAAGGATTTGTTAATTTGTTTAGCCTATGACTCTTATTAGGTAAACTGTCCCTAAATTCATCTCTATCCATGCACTTGAAAGTTGATTATTTATTAAGTTTTTTTTTAATCTATAATGGTGAAAGCCCACATTTTTTGCTTTTATAAATGCATCTCTTTGCAGTGCTACTGATTGCAAAATTGCCAAAGTATTAATGTTTTTGTCACGCCCCGAACCTGGAGCAATGACAAACGGCCGCATACCTACAAGGTCATGACCAAGTAGGCACGCAAGGCCTCAAAACCTGTCTCACACTAGATACAATAACCTCTAACAAAGACATTAACTTTCAAAAACAACATAGAGGCACAATGCCGGAAATACGACAAAAACAAATAACAAGTGTCTCACAAGACATTAAACATAAGACAAAAGTTCTAAGTTCACAACAAAGAAAGTTTATTAACTTGAAATATAACTAGGCAGCGACTTGCTCAACGACCCCGCTAAGTTGTCCACCACCCAACCCTACTCCTGATCTGAAAGAGAGAGATAACAACTTAATGAGCTTGAGAGCCCAGTAAGCAACCACTAAAAATATCGGGATCATAAAAATGTTCAATAATTTCTAAAAGTATATATAATGTAACAAAGCGGAATAAACAACAAAAGTGAAATTCGGGAATCAAAAAAATAAATCACAACGATTTCCTTTATCAAAAACAACAAGCATATATGTCCCCCAACAACTAATGCCAAAACAAAAATATCATAACTCATTTATTTAAACTCGGTGACCCGAGTCGGATTTCGAACTCATTGGTTTTACCCTCGGTGACCCGAGCCGAATATCGAAGCCGTTATTCTTCACCGGCGAGCGGTGCGAAACTATAGTTTCTATGTCAGAAGTACGTGTCGACACGGTCAGTGTTTAACCCCCAGTGACAGGGTTATTGCATTGTTAATTGGGGACTACGAGTTTCTATACAAAAATATATTGGTACATCCAAAATTATTGTTAACACAATAATACTGAAATCAGTGATCCCGTTTTTTAGTGAAAATTAATCCAATTATATCAAATAATCAACTGTCAATTGACAGAATAATCCACACATTTTAAAAAAATTATTTAAATCTGGAAATATCATTAAAACAAATATATCATTTCTCAGTCTTTCAAGTAAATGCAAATATTCATGAATTTAACAAATAAGACAATTATATATATATATATATATATATATATATATATCATGAATCCGCATTTTCCTAAAATAGATAAATAACAAAACAAAATAAAAAATAACAAATGAGCCAAGTTACGGAAAAATCCTAAATAACAAAACAACAAATATACTAAATTACAAAGTAATGGTCAACAGACAGTACAAACTTTTGAATAGTATATAAAAAAATGTTTTTTTTTTTAACGGTAAAATCTAAATTAATTTGATAATTATGTAAACCATCACTGAAGATAAGAAATTTGCTTATACATATATATACAGATTTATATGTGGTTTACTTACCTGACTAGCTAACACCAAAACTACAAGCACCACGAAATTAGGCTTCCACAGAACACCCTATATTTGAGAGTACATTCCAATGTATTAAAACGCTAAACATGCTACAAATACACAGGAATATACAGTGGATCTAATTTCTACACTATCATAATACTTAATACATCTACATCTAACAATCTAATTTCTATAAACATATACATCCTTGAAGCAAAAAAACAACATATAATATCAACATATAAACAATATATCTTTTAACACTGAACACAGCATCATAACCCATACACTTAATATATATATTCATATATTATATGTGCTAAAATAATGGACGCCACAGCCTGCACACTAATTCCCAACAATGACAAACAAAATAAATAAACAAGTAAATAAAAAAAATGGATTTGAAAGAATCAAGAAATATATATATATATATGAATACATTTTCTAACTCAATGGACGCCACACACAATCAGCACATTAATTCAATGAATATATTTTCTAAATTAATGGACGCCACACACACAGCCAGAACATTAATTCAAAATAATAATAATAAAAATAAAATGAAATTCAATAAAACTAAATCTAAAAGAAACATATATATATATATATATATATATATATATATATATATATATATATATATATATATATATATATATATATATATATATATATATATATATATATTGATTCTTCCCAAATCAAACTTGCAAATCAACGTTGATAATTCATTGTGCAATGCCCTAGCATCAACATGAGATAACCAATCCACTAGGCATAAAAATATAACCCTAATCAAGATCAATAAAGCGATGCCACGACAAGATCTAGGAAATAAAAATTCCACCACTTAACCCTAGATCTAGGAAGAGAACGCTTACCTCACAATGATGACAACACAACCCTTGACGAAGAGGCCTATCCTCCGTCCTCGCCGCCAGCACCACACACCAAACGAAAAAGAGAAGAGGAAAGAGGCAAGATCTCTCCCTCTTTCTTGGTCTAAACGAAAATCTAAATCGGGAGAAACAAGAGGTGACGGCTAGGGTTTGTAAACCTAATAAAATATAAAGATTAAGAAAAAAATAAAATTTAATAAAAAAGGAAGGTTTCTATTCCTCTTCCGTAACAGCCATGCATGCAAAAATTAAATGAATTAAATTAAAAATGTGTGGGGCCCACAGTTTTATAACCGCATACATATTTGTATAAATATTTTTCCATGTTTTGGATGTTGCAGTTTCACGTTTTGATTGTTCTTGGTTAAATGCGGATTTCCATCAAGAGACTCTTGATAACTTAAGGAAAGCTTCAAAGAATGTGATGAAGTTATTTGCTGTAAGTTATTTTGCTCCCTCAATGATTCTCAATTTTTAATTAAAATTTGATGCTTGTCAGTCACTATTCTCGAGAATTAGATTCAGAATTCAAGCATCAACATAGTAATGCTTTTCTACTGAAATGTGACCATATACTTCTTGCATAATGGATCAAGAAGTGGCTTTATGTCCAATTATTGAATGTGAACCTTTTTGAAAAGATGTAAACAATTAGCTTATTTGAATGTGAACTGGTTTACATTTTTTTAAGTCATTTGACATTGAACCCGGGAACATATATCTTTGATGCAAAGATAGTAATATCTTTTATCTTTATTTTGCTTTCATCAATGGTAAATTACATGATGTATTTCTTAAAACTATTGCACAAGTGAACTTGTAATCCTACCAATTATAGATGCTTGAAATAGTTGTCATAATTTAAGGGCTAATGATTTAATGAGTGTGTTGCCTGATTTTACCTTTTTAACACAGAGCTTCCTATTGTGGATGAAACAACTCTATATTATGAGGCTGTTGGGTGAGGAAAGAAAAGTTGAATTTATGGAATAGGGTCCTAAGCATATATCTTTTATCCACAGTCATCTTCGAGTTTGTCCATAGGTTCATCATCTGAGATACTACAGGCTGAGGTTAGAGATTTGCGTCAAACTCTTACTCAAGTCCAAGATCGTGAAGAGAGGCTTCATCAAACTCTTAGTCAAGTCCAAGATTGTGAGGAGAGGCTTCAGAATATGCTTGGCCAAGTACAAGATAATAACAAGGCGCTTCAACAAAGTTTACTTCAAATGAAAGAGGAGAGAGACCAATATCATAAGGAGATGATGCATCAAATGAAGGACATGATGATGAGTTTTGAGAAGAGGAATCTTCAGCAGTCTCAGTTTACCTCAGAGGACTCACAGCCATTTACTGACGATCATGATGTTGATCTTCATGATTTATACTTGTATTTGTCGTATACTTATTATTTTGTGTTGAGCATATATACTTAAACATTTCTTTTGTATGAATTGATGAATTTATTTTATTTATTGGTATTCTAGGTTTAAAAAAAATTCATGTAGCAGGTTAAAAAAAAATAGGGATATAATTTTTATTTTTTTATTTTTGTTGACTTGAATGTTAGAATCGGATTAGAATCAGATTTATTTGTTTCAATATTGCTTTTTTAATTAAAAAAAAAACTTTAGAAACGGATTAGGAATATAAAAACTTTTGTTTCTAATGGGGCGGAATAAAAATAAAACAGAAAATATTCCTTTTGGAATCGTTTCAAATTTTTGTAACAATAACACTTTCGTTTCAAATTGATTTCTAAATCCAAAAACGGAATTACAATGGAATTTAGATATGGATTAGCAACATACATTAAATATATTGGTTTATGTTTCTAATTAGTTTCTAAAGTTAGAAACAAAATATTTACCTGTTTTTATTTAAATTGGAAACAAGGGTTTTCGAAGCAGATAAATTCTATTTCAAATTTGTTTCTAAAGTGAATTAGCAATGGATTAAAAATAAAAAATGCTATTTCAAATCCATTTCCGTACTGAATGAGGAAGAGAGTGTGTAGAGAAGAAACCCGTGAGAGGAGATCTGGTACGGGTAGATCTGGTTTTTTTTTAACAGCCAAAAGAGCAGCAAGGGAAAAGAAGGGAGAAAGGGGGAAGAAGGTCTGGAATTCATTATGTACAGTTGGAAAGTTGGAGAGGTCTTCTCCTCTTCATAAGGCATTAATTCAAACAATAAATGAGTGTAATTTTATTATAAAAATATAAAATTAAAGTATTCTAATTAAATAAAAAATATAAGAAAATTTAAAACAAAATAAAAACTAAATTGAAATATAAGAATTAGTGAATTAAATTTCTTATTTATTTTAACAAAATCAACCAATAAACAAATAAATAAATAAATAACACCGAGAGAAGTTCGATAATTATATATTAATATATTAAATTTATAAATATTTAAAAAATGTAAAAATAAATGACAAAATTAGAAAATTCTACTGTATATAAAGTCATTTATCAATTTAAATATCAAATTTGAGTAGGTTTTTATAATATAATTATGGGTTTAATATTATATTTGGTCATTATTAATTATTATAATATTTTTTTATATTTAATTATTGACCCCGGTTCAACCCGGTTGAACCCATTGACCCCTGACCCCTGGGCTTAGCCGGCTCATTGCCCGGGCCGGGTCTGACAACCTTGAATTCAATATAAAAAAAGAAAGGGAAAGCTCTGGAATTTAATGTTTTTCACGAGACATGAATATGGACAATAATGTTAGAGAAATTGACCCTCAAATTTCTTTTAATATTTGGAAGAGGTTAAGATTGCTTCTCTTGTGGACCATTAAACCCTTAATTTTAAGTTCACCATGACTCAGTTTTTAAGATCATCAAGGGATAGAATATATATATATATATATATATATAGTATCGATATATATATATATATACAAGCATAATAAATGATGCTAAAATAATAGATATGACAAAACATAGTGTGTAATTTCCTGAAAAATAGATAGGACAAAACATAGTGTGTAATTTCCTGAAAGAGAAAATCAGCCCGATTCATTATCCCACCTCAAAAGCTTATCATGAAGGTTGGTGATCATTTTATTAATATCTTTGGTTATGGCACATTAATAAATAAACATGCATGATTGTCACTTGTCAATAGCGACGAAGGATAACATTTTTTTTTTTTACTAATAGGCCATAAGCATCCTCCTTTTAAGGAATTGTTAAAGGGACAGACAAGTACGGAGGTGCACTAGTTACAGTGGCTTAAAGACCTCCTAGAAAAATTCCCCGTCCTACAACTCTAAAGAGGTGAAAGTACCGTTTTTCCCACAAGGAACCCACACCCAAGCTCGTGAATATACAGGAATAGTACTTAACCCAAGTATACAGTGCATAAACAATACAGCAGGAACAATACTGTAGAGGGAAGGATTCGAACTTTTGCTCTCTCCTTTGCATCAAAATGTCAGACAGACCATTAGGATATCCAATGGTTGACACAAACGGTAACTTTCAGAGTGATTCCAAACTTAAATTTTTAATTATCTGTGTTAAATTTAAATATTAAATTTTATTTTTATGTAATACAAAAATTATCACATGATTGAAAAAATAATAAATAAAGTTTAGGAGCTAGTAATTAATAAGAACTAACTCTAGAGATATTTAACAATGGTGATGGATTTATCAGGACAAACTTTGCAAAAAATACCAGTCAAACAAGTGTCAATGCATGAAATTTCTTCTCTCAGATTATTCAAGATCAAACACATGTAATTCTTTGTTGTTCTTATTGTTCTTTTCATTCCAAAGATTGAAGTCACATATACAGCTGACTTCCAATAAAACAACGAGTAATGGGCGAGCCATCGTAGAGGACTCGTCAGTTCAAATTAAGCAAGCTATTGTTCACCCTTTCGGAAAATCAAAGCCATCCACCAACCATACTACTAACTTAAACATACCATATTAATTATTTTCTAGGACTGCTCCCAGGGTAATTAATTGTTTATTCTATCAGTAGACTTGGAAGTTTCCTTCTTAAAAAATAAGCACACGTTGATAAATACTCACCAAACTTCTCGCATCACATGGTCACACGTTGATATATATATATATATATACTCACCAAACCTTGTCACATCACCTGGTCTTACTATGCCCGCCGATGAATGAAAAACTTCTTAAATAATAAATAATAAAAAAACATGAAACTCTAATTATAAATACATGCAATGAACCCACTGCTGTGCTTCAGTGCTAGCTCTCTATCTAAGCTTGCAATCCTCAGTGTTCTTCTCCTTGGGGATTTTTGCTTTTGAGAGAGAACAACTACTCTATGATGGAAAAGCTACCCAAGTGTGCAGCAAACTACACTCCATTGAGTCCTGTGACGTTCTTGAAGAGAGCTTCCATGGTGTATTCTCACCGCACCTCCATCATCTACAAGTCCACACACTTCACATGGAACCAGACTCACCAGCGTTGCCTTCGTCTGGCTTCGTCTCTCAGATCTCTGGGCATCACAAAGAACGATGTTGTTTCCGTGCTCGCCCCTAATATCCCCGCCATGTACGAGATGCACTTTGCAGTGCCCATGGCTGGTGCAGTGCTCAACACCATAAACACTCGCCTGGATGCTGCTAACGTGGCCACACTCCTCGCCCACTCTGAGGCTAAACTCTTGTTCGTAGACTACCAGTTCGTCCCCCCTCGCTCGCCAAGCTCTCTGCCATCTCCCATCATCAGCCGCGTCTCCGGCTGTCATCGTCATCGATGAGATCGATGATCCGACCGGGATACGGATGGATGGTGGGTTGGAGTACGAGCAACTCATCTCCGGTGGAAACCCTGATGAAGCTGCTTACGAACTAGAGGACGAGTGGGACGCCATAGCTCTCAATTACACGTCGGGCACGACGTCGGCTCCCAAGGGAGTTGTTTACAGCCACCGGGGTGCGTACCTGAGTGTCATGAGCCTGTTGCTCCAGTGGGGGGTGGGGAACCAACCTGTGTATCTCTGGTCCCTTCCCATGTTCCACTGTAACGGATGAACCTTCACTTGGGGCATGGCCGCTCGTGGTGGTACCAACGTCTGCATCCGCACCACATCAGCAGCCGAGATTTACCGTGCCATCTCCGACCACGGAGTCACTCACATGTGTTGCGCCCCAGTCGTTTTCAACATCATCCTAGAAGCCAGTCCAGCCGATCGCCGCCCTATCAATTCCCTTATTGAGGTCCTGACTGGTGGTGCCCCCCCTCCGGCTGCCCTTCTGGAGAAGATCGAGCAGTCTGGGTTCCATGTCACTCACGCGTACGGTATGACCGAGGCCACAGGGCCGGCCTTGGTGTGTGAGTGGTGGGCGGAGTGGGATCTCCGGCCAGCCGAAGAGCAGGCGTCGCTCAAAGCCCGACAGGGGATCAGTGCGCTGGCCCTTGAGGAAGTGGACGTGAAGGACGTGAAGAGTGTCACGCCCCAGCCCCAAAACCGGGCCCGCTGACAGATCGGCCGCATCCAACGGGGCTGGGCCCCACTGGGTGCAAGGCCTCAGATTTGACTTGGTCAGAGTCAACCCTAACAAGCAGAACATGAAACAATAAAAAAAAATGGTACAGAAATACAACACAGACTCAAATACGAGAATCCAAGGTATAAATACAAGTTATAAAATTTTTACAAGAAAACGACAACCCTAATGGATCCATCCTAGCACTGGCTGATCAACAAGGTCTTAAGCACAACCTAAAAGTCGAGTACCTGAAAAGATAGAAGAAGAGAGGCTGAGTAACTCGGTTACTCAGTGAGTGGGGCAAAAACTCGAGAAAACTCAAAATACCAGCAGAATACGGAAATTGGTTATCGAAACATTCCCAAACATAATACTTTCCATACAGAATGACAAAATAGCAGAATAATAGCGGAACGGAAATACAGAAAATGCTCAGAATACAGAGATACTCAGAAATGCCGAAAATACGCAAAACAGACATGTACATCTCACGACTAATAGCAAATCAACAGACGAGGTCGGATCTTGATCGTGAAGTCGGAGCGAGCGAAACGAGAATATCAGCACGTAGTAGCCGGATCTTCGACCGCGATCGGGGGTAGCGCTACTACGAGAAAACATGTGCACATGGCTAGGGACTTACTCCTCCTAGTCGGGCGAGCCGAAATGGAGATGTACTAAAACCGCAGAGATACAAAAATACGGACGGAGGAAAATACTGAATAATTAATGCAAGAACAAAATAAACAAATAAATAATCATATACCAAAACGCAGAGTATTCATGAATTTCCCAGATACTCACACGAACAGAAATACAGAACTTCAGAATCCCACATTAGGGAAAATAACTGAAGAAACAGAAATTAAGCACAAAATTTACCAAATGAATAAATCATCAAATAAAAACCAAACACCCTGGGAATTACACCCTTAAGGCCTCGGCATAATATCACTTCTAACCTGTTCCACTTCACAACACATAACTCCAAGATCAAACTAACAATTGCAAAGATATTTTGCCGAATGAAACTCGGGACCATACTGAACATTTTCCTTGTTAAATGCTTCCCAAAGTTTTGTCCCCAGAAGTGAGAAAAATCAAGCTAAACCTTAAGATTCCCTGTAGTACATCATCTTGCACAAGTCTTTAATAAATCAAAACTTCTAATCTATAAATCCAATCCGCACCCTTGGTTTTCCCCATCATTTCGATTTTATCAAAAATGTATCTTATCATAATTGCTCATCTAAAACAAGTTATCATTTCAAAGGCATGAACCTAGTTTTCCCTTCCAATATTAAAACAACCCTTGAACATCAACCAACATAAGCTATATAAAGCAATTACCCCAATTTTGATTAACATTAGGTCAAGGTCACCTCTAATATCCAAGATACAATAACACCCAAGCAACTCACCAACTTTTCAATTCTTTACCGGCCATAATTGTCATGCCACCTCACCCTTAAAATGTCTTCAATCCTAGCTTCATACCACCCCATTCCTCTAGATTCAAAAGCAACTCACATTATTATTTTCATTCTTGAACATTCATGCTTTAGTTCTCATCACATAAGTTTTTATCAATATCTTACATTTTATTATGAGCATACACCTCTCCCCCTTTCTCTAACTTCTTCGCATCATCCCGACATATCATCAAAGCATTTCCAATCTCTTCCAAACCCGTGCAAAAGAATTACCTAAACATAACTCCCTCACATAAACAAATTTCCCTTGCCAACATACATATACTTATAATCTATAATGTAAAATGTCCATCTTCTCATAATTCTTACATTCTAGTATCTTAACACAAACCATGATATGTATAAAAACACATTCCTTACCTCTTGATTCCTAACCAAATTCCACAAGATATACATATTATCACCCACACATGAGATCAATCAAATGCATTTAAGAATTTCAACTCATCTTTAGTAACAAACAAGGGATCCACATTTATTATTCCTAAGGAGTGCTCATACAAACTAACAACTAAGCCCATCAATACCATTGAAGCCATTACAAAATTAAATCACACAATTCTCACAATTATGTCCCCAAATATTTGTATTCAACACTAGGAGGCAATTAGTCAAACACCTTATGTGCATCACCCAAATTCCATTCCATGGACTCTAGCATAACTCAAAATATGATTTCTTTACACACTAATCTACACTTGCATAATTCACCATAAATATAACTCCCAAGGCCTTACATTGTCATGGACCCAATTAACAACAAGTATGATATTTTAGCAAAACCATGCCAAGTTCCAATCAACATCATGCCAAAACAACACCCAAACATGCAAATAATTTACAAGAAACAAAATAAATCAAGAATGATTCGGTTAGCCCACTCACCTTGCCATCTTCTCTTCTCATCCTCTCTACTCCTATTAATCTAAGGGAACAAGAAAGGAAACAAGAAGGACACAAATTCTAAGTTTAATCTAAGGTTATGAACAAGAATACAAAATGAAAATTAAAAGAAACAAAAATTACTTACCTACCTTTAACCATCAAAAGTAAGAAGAGGAGAAGCAAATGGTTAGGGTTTCCAATAATAATGAATGGAAAATGGAAGAGAGAGGCTGAAACTTTTAGAAGGGAAGAAAAAGTATTTTCGGGCTACTACAGTACCCGTGCTACAGTGTTGGGCTTTATAAATGTTGCTACAGTAACGGCTGGGTTATAACAATCTACCCCCTTAAAAAAATTTCGTCCTCGAAATTTCTTTGAGCTCTAAGGATTTAATTCTAAAGTTTCACAACTATAACAGGCAGACTGTACAGGAAAATGAATTTCCACTTGGGTTAGCACACTCAACTATACTGCAAATTGGATCCACTAGAGATGATCAAAACGTAAGAATCAAATAATCAAACCAGAAAACTCAAACCAAAGCTCTGATACCACTTTAATCTGTCACGCCCCAGCCCCAAAACCGGGCCCGCTGACAGATCGGCCGCATCCAACGGGGCTGGGCCCCACTGGGTGCAAGGCCTCAGATTTGACTTGGTCAGAGTCAACCCTAACAAGCAGAACAGGAAACAATAAAAAAAATGGTACAAAAATACAACACAGACTCAGATACGAGAATCCAAGGTATAAATACAGGTTATAAAATTTTTACAAGAAAACGACAACCCTAATGGATCCATCCTAGCATCGGTCGATCAACAAGGTCTTAAGCACAACCTAAAAAGTCGAGTGCACCGAAAAAGATAGAAGAAGAGAGTCGAGTAACTCGTGCTACTCAGATGAGTGGGGCAAAAAACTCGAGAAAACTCAAAAATACCGGTAGAATACGGAAATTGGTTATCGAAACATTCCCAAACATAATACTTTCCATACGTAATGACAAAATAGCGTAATAATAGCGGAACGGAAATACGTAAAAATGCTCGTAATACGTAGATACTCGTAAATGCCGAAAATACGCAAAAGATGACATGTACATCTCCCCGACTAATAGAAATCAACAAAGACGAGGTCGGATCTTCGATCGTGAAGTCGGAATGTAATGCAAACGTAATATCAACAGTAGTAGCCGGATCTTCGACCAGCAATCGGGGGTAGCGCTACTACAAAAAACATGTGCACATGGCTAGGACTTACTCCTCCTAGTCGGGCGAGCGTAAAATGGAGATGTACTAAAACCGCAGAGATACAAAAATACGCATGGAGGAAAATACTCGAATAATTAATGCAAGAACAAAAATAAACAAATAAATAATCATATACCAAAAACGCAGAGTATTCATGAATTTCCCGGATACTCACACGAATGTAAATACGTAACTTCGTAATCCCACATTAGGGAAAAATAATCAAGAAAGCAAAATTAAGCACAAAATTTACCAAATGAATAAATCATCAAATAAAAACCAAACACCCCGGAATTACACCCTTAAGGCCCTCGAGATAATATCACTTCTAACCTGTTCCACTTTTCACAACACATAACTCCAAGATCAAACTAACAATTGCAAAGATATTTTGCCGAATGAAACTCGGGACCATACTGAACATTTTCCTTGTTAAATGCTTCCCAAAGTTTTGTCCCCAGAAGTGAGAAAAATCAAGCTAAACCTTAAGATTCCCTGTAGTACATCATCTTGCACAAGTCTTTAATAAATCAAAACTTCTAATCTATAAATCCAATCCGCACCCTTGGTTTTCCCCATCATTTCGATTTTATCAAAAATGTATCTTATCATAATTGCTCATCTAAAACAAGTTATCATTTCAAAGGCATGAACCTAGTTTTCCCTTCCAATATTAAAACAACCCTTGAACATCAACCAACATAAGCTATATAAAGCAATTACCCCAATTTTGATTAACATTAGGTCAAGGTCACCTCTAATATCCAAGATACAATAACACCCAAGCAACTCACCAACTTTTCAATTCTTTTACCGCCATAATTGTCATGCCACCTCACCCTTAAAAATGTCTTCAATCCTAGCTTCATACCACCCCATTCCTCTAGATTCAAAAAGCAACTCACATTATTATTTTCATTCTTGAACATTCATGCTTTAGTTCTCATCACATAAGTTTTTATCAATATCTTACATTTTATTATGAGCATACACCTCTCCCCCTTTCTCTAACTTCTTCGCATCATCCCGACATATCATCAAAGCATTTCCAATCTCTTCCAAACCCGTGCAAAAGAATTACCTAAACATAACTCCCTCACATAAACAAATTTCCCTTGCCAACATACATATACTTATAATCTATAATGTAAAATGTCCATCTTCTCATAATTCTTACATTCTAGTATCTTAACACAAACCATGATATGTATAAAAAAACACATTCCTTACCTCTTGATTCCTAACCAAATTCCACAAGATATACATATTATCACCCACACATGAGATCAATCAAATGCATTTAAGAATTTCAACTCATCTTTAGTAACAAACAAGGGATCCACATTTATTATTCCTAAGGAGTGCTCATACAAACTAACAACTAAGCCCATCAATACCATTGAAGCCATTACAAAAATTAAATCACACAATTCTCACAATTATGTCCCCAAATATTTGTATTCAACACTAGGAGGCAATTAGTCAAACACCTTATGTGCATCACCCAAATTCCATTCCATGGACTCTAGCATAACTCAAAAATATGATTTCTTTTACACACTAATCTACACTTGCATAATTCACCATAAATATAACTCCCAAGGCCTTACATTGTCATGGACCCAATTAACAACAAGTATGATATTTTAGCAAAACCATGCCAAGTTCCAATCAACATCATGCCAAAACAACACCCAAACATGCAAATAATTTACAAGAAACAAAATAAATCAAGAATGATTCGGTTAGCCCACTCACCTTGCCATCTTCTCTTCTCATCCTCTCTACTCCTATTAATCTAAGGGAACAAGAAAGGAAACAAGAAGGACACAAATTCTAAGTTTAATCTAAGGTTATGAACAAGAATACAAAATGAAAATTAAAAGAAACAAAAATTACTTACCTACCTTTAACCATCAAAAGTAAGAAGAGGAGAAGCAAATGGTTAGGGTTTCCAATAATAATGAATGGAAAATGGAAGAGAGAGGCTGAAACTTTTAGAAGGGAAGAAAAAGTATTTTCGGGCTGCTACAGTACCCGTGCTACAGTGTTGGGCTTTATAAATGTTGCTACAGTAACGGCTGGGTTATAACAAAGAGCATGGAGAGCGTGCCTCGTGATGGGAGATCTCTCGGTGAGGTGGTGCTCCGAGGCAGCAACGTCATGAAGGGCTATTTTAAGAACGAGAAGGACACCAACACCGCTTTCAAAGGCGGTTGGTTCCTCACCGGCGATGTCGGTGTTATCCACCCGGACGGGTATCTGGAAATAAAGGACAGGTCCAAGGACGTGATCATCTCCGGCGGGGAGAACATCAGCAGTGTGGAGTTGGAGACGGTGCTTTACCGACATCCCATGGTGGTAGAGGCGGCAGTGGTGGCCATGCCACATCCTCGCTGGGGTGAGACTCCGTGCGCCTTCGTGGCTCTGGCCAGAGACGAAGGTGGTGAACAGCAGTGTGTGAGGGAGGAGGAGATCATCAACCACTGCAGGAACAACATGGCGAGATTCATGGTTCCGAAGAAGGTGGTGTTCATGGAGGAGCTCCCAAAAACCTCAACCGGAAAAATCCTAAAGTTTGAGCTGAGAGAGATGGCTCGGAACTTGAAGGCCTTAGAGATTATCACAGCACAGCCTGCAACGTGGACGAAGAAGGGATTAATTGTTTCACAGGATAACATGCAGACACTTCCTGAACCTATCACTACTTAGATCTTGCTCTGTTGTTATAATTGATTTGTTCTACAACATTGCATTGTTTGATTTATATATATATTTTTTTTAATGTAACATTTGTTTTAAGTGGGAGGAATTTTTTTATATATAAAAATAAATAAATTATAATTTTATTAGAGAAAAGATGTTGGTGAAATACTTGGATTGAGTTGAAGTGCTACAATAAGATTTTTTTTTTTTTTTTAATTAAAGTAAAGATTGCTAGTGCTACTACTCATGGGTTGCCACTGTTTCTAAAAAAAAGAAATATATTATATCTAAATAACAATTAAAAGAAATGAGATACTTGAGCTTACAATTTAATAGCGCCTTAAACAAAAAAAACTAACCAAATCCACTCTAAGACGATGTTAATTTCAACGGATTGGTGTTTATTTCAAAGGATTTTATTTTATTTTATTTTTACAGTAATTCCAAATCCAGCTAAAGGTAAAGATATAGGATATGATCTTAATTCCCTTATATGACCAGCACCATACGAGTTTGAGTGTTGAGAATACGATGAGAGGTGGTGAATTTGTTAGTTTTTAATATTTAAATCCTTTTCTGCATAATTATTTAAATTTTTATAGAAAAATTTAATTTTATATATAAATGAATCTTTTAATTTTTTTATATCAATTATTTTTTCCTCTTAATTTTGAAATTAATTATGAAATATTACAAATAACAAATTTCACATTTTAGATAATTTTAAAAATTTAGTTCAAAACCACATCATTATAAATAACTTTTCAAATATTTTTTGTTTACATCCTAATTATGGTCCTATTCTATGTAAAAATATATATATATATAATTTTAAAATTGTTCTTAAAAAAAGTGATTATATAATCTATACATATATTTAAAAAGTAGATGTATAATCTGGCTTGAGAGCATTTCAAGGAATAATTATGATTTTTTTTAAAATATTATTCCACTTAACTTAAATATTTGTTTGAATTAATTATGAAATTAGTAATATAAAAGTTTGATTGATGTCATTAATTTTGCATTAAATACTTCATAAAATCTTTTAAAACCAATTATAGTGATTGAAAAATATTTATTTTGAGATAAATATATGCCTATAGGCTATAGGGAGTTATCAAATCATAATTTTTTTTGGGTCGATTTGCAGTCATAATTGAAACCCAACATTTATCTTGGATTATATCTAAGTAAATTATCTATACATATATTTAAAGTAGATGTATAATCTGGCTTGAGAGCGTTTCAAGAAATAATTATTATTTTTTAAAATATTATTGCACTTAACTTGAATATTTTTTTTGAATTAATTATGAAATTAGTAATATAAAAGTTTAATTGCTTTCATTAATTTTGCATTAAATACTCCATAAGACCTTTCAAAACCAATTATAGTGATTGAAAAATATTTGTTTTGTGATAAATGTATACCTATAGGGAGTTATCAAATTATAATTTTTTTTAGTCATTTTGCAAGTCATAATTGAAACCTGCCATTTATCTTGGATTATATCTAAGTAAATTAGAAAAAATAAAAGATATCAAAATATAGAATATAATTAAATGATGAAAGATATTGAAACTCCAGAAACTAGATGTATTTCTAAAATATGATCATTGATTTAATTTTTTTAATGAGCTATAGAAGAGGTTGTGATATCTTTTATTGTGTAATTAAATTTTTTCACCTTTTCAATTCTATTCTATTTTTTATTTTTATTTTTTGAATACTTCTTCTGCTGAGTATTATTTCATTTGCATTTGCTTTATTTATTCTCTTAAGAACTCTCTGCATGATTTTATAATTTTATTAATTAAACTATTTTATTTTAAATTATGTCTATATGTAATATTGCCTTACAACCATCAAAATCCTAAAGAAAAAAGAAAAAAAAAAAAAACCAAAGTGAAGCAAGGGAATTTGCCTAGTTACTCATAATAAGTATGTCATAAAATGACATGATATTCATTTATGAATAACTATAAGTCTATAACTATATAAATAACTAGGCAAATTCCCTGGCTCCACTTTGGTAATTCTTTTTTAACAATTTTGATGGTTACAAGGCGATATTGTATATAGGCATAATTTGAAAATAAAAATAAAGTATTTTAATGAATTATACCATCAAATTATGTATTACAAATGAAACAATACCATGCAAGAGAACCATTCAAAAAAGCAACCCAAAATAAAAAAGAATAGAAATGAAATGGTGAAAAAAAATTAATTACACAATAATATATATTACATTCTCTTCTACAACTCATTAAAAAAAATAAAATAAAATCAATGATCATATTTTAGAAATACATTCAGTTTCTGAAATTTTAATATCTTTCATCTTTAATTTTCTATATTTTGATATCTTCACTTTCTTTTAATTTACTTATATATAAACTGTTAGAGGCTCATGTATATTGGGCTCATCTTAGGTTTTCAAAACATTCCTATATAGTTTAGTACCACATTGCCTATTTACAAGAACTTCATCCATTTTATATATACCACTATTCATTAGCCTTCACCTTTGGTTTCGTGGTTATGCTCTCTCACGCGCAGGTGCAGGGGGGGTGCAAATCTCAGGCTTGGATTCGGAATTTGGCCTGAAAAATTTTGAACTCATGTGAGGTAACGATGAAGTCATAGTTGTTGTTGTCTCTCAAGCACTTATGGTGTCGGATACAAAAGAGTGAATCGTAGATTCTGGACCCACAAGGCATATTTCTGCATATAGGAATGCTTTCCAATCTTACATTCCTTTACCCAAAGGTGAAGAACAAGTGAATATGGGAGATTCATCTCCTTCTCCGGTTCTGGAAAAGGAAAGGTACTTCTAAAACTTATGTCAGGAAAAACTTTAATTCTGAATGATGTGTTGCATGCCCCTGATCTCCGTGTTAATCTAGTATCTGTCTCACTACATGGAAAGGCTGAGATAAAAGTCGCCTTTGAGTCAGATAAACTAGTAATGTCTAAAAAAGAAATTTTTATCTGAAAGGGGTATTGTAGCCAAGGTTTATTTATTCTGAATGTACTCAATGTTAATAATGGAAATAAATCATCCTCTTCTGCTTACATAGTGAATTCAATTGATTTATGGCATGCTAGATTGGGACATGTGAATTTTTCATATATTAAGAAAATGAAAGAACTAGGTTTAATTCATAACATGACAGATTCTAATAAAATTGATAAATGTGAAATTTGTGTGGAATCTAAATCAACCAAAAAAAGTTGCAAGTCAATTGAAAGATAATTTGAATTGTTAGGTCTAATTCATTTTGATCTAAGTGATTTAAAACATTCTATGACTAGAGAAGGTAAGAAATATTATATTACTTTTGTTGATTTCTCTAGATATACTGTCTTATATTTGCTTAGATCAAAAGATGAAGCATGTGAAATGTTCATAAAGTATAAAACTGAAGTTGAGAATCAACTAAATAAGAAAATCAAAAGGCTTAAATCAAATAAAGGTGGAGAATATGAAGATAACACTTTAAAAACCTTTTGTGAAAACCATGGTATAATACATGAGACAACTCCTCCATATTCACCCGCTTCTAATGGAATAGCTGAAAAGGAAAAATAGAACTCTTAAGGATATGATGAATACCATGTTAATTAGTTCAGGTGCTCCTAATAATTTATGGGGAGAAGCTATTTTATCAACTTGTCATATTCAAAATAGAACTACTTTTAAAAAAACTGGTAAAACTCCTTTTGAATTATGGAAAGGGTATGTACTTAATTTAAAATATCTTAAAGTTTGGGGTTGTTTAGCAAAAGTATTATTACCTGATTCTAAAAAGAGGAAAATTGGTCCCAAAACTTTTAATTGTATGTTAATTGGATATGCTTTGAATAGTGCTGCATATAGATTCATGGTTGTTAAGAGTGACATTATGGAACCTAATACTATTGTGGAGTCTAAAAATGCAGATTTTTTCGAACATATTTTTCCTTTGAAATCATGTGTTGGTAACATTGCATATTCACTTTATATTACTCCTAATATTGATTATGCGAATATTGATGTTTCTGAATTTGAATTAAGAATGAGTAAAAGGACTAGAAAAGAAAATAGTTTTGGAAATGACTTTATTACCTTTCCTGTGGAGGATGATCCTCAATCTTATTCTCAAGCTATCACCTCCCTTGATGCTGTGTTTTGGAAGGAAGCTATTAATAGTGAATTAGATTCAATTTCATCTAATCATACTTGGGAATTAGTAGATCTAATGCCTGGTTCTAAAACTATAAGTTGCAAATGGATTTTTAAGAAAAAGCTTAAACCAGATGGGTCTAATGATAAATATAAAGCTAGATTAGTAGCTAAAGGATATTCTCAAAAGAAAGAAATTGACTACTTTGATACTTATGCTCTTGTTACTAGAATTTCTTCTATTCAAATTTTAATTGCATTAGCTGCTATTAACAATTTAATTATTCATCAAATGGATGTTAAGACAGCTTTTTAAAATAAAGATCTCGAAGAAGAAATATATATGGATCAACCCGAAGGGTATGTGATTCCTAGCAACAAGCATAAGGTATGTAAACTTATGAAATCTTTATATGGGCTCAAACAAGCACCAAAACAATGGCATGAAAAATTTAATCATGTTTTAGTTTCTAATGGTTACCTTATAAATGAATCTGATTAATGTATCTACAACAAATTTTCTAATAATGTGGGTGTTATAATTTGTTTATATGTAGATGACATACTTATATTTGGTACTTCTTTAGAAATAGTAGTTGAGACAAAAAAAATTCTTTCATCTAAATTTGATATGAAGGACATGGGTGAAGCACATTTTATTCTTGGAATTAAAATTTCTAAATCAAATGAAAGAATAATGCTTTCACAAGAAAATTATGTGGAAAAAGTACTAAAAAATTCAATCAATTTAATTGCAAATCTCAGCCCCATATGATAATGCTTTTCATTTAAGAAAGAATAAATGGGTTAGTGTTTCTCAAAATGAATATGCACAAGTAATTGGTAGTTTAATGTATTTGATAAACTGTACTTGTCCTGACATTGATTATGCAGTTTGCATATTAAACATATATACACGTAGTCCAAATAAGGATCATTGGATTGCCTTGATCAAGATATTAAAATATTTTAAAGGAACTATTAATTTTGGACTAAAGTATTCTAGTTTTCCTGCAGTACTTGAAGAGTATAATGATGCTAACTGGATTTCAGATTGAGATGAAACAAAGTCAACAAGTGGATTCATTTTCACTTTAGGAGGGGCTGTAATGTCTTGGAAGCCTTCAAAACAAACTTTCACAGCAAAATCAACAATGGAGTTCGAATTTGTTGCACTTGAGAAAACAGGCGCTGAAGCAGAATGGATTAGGAACTTTCTCGCCGATGTTTCTCTTTGGAAGAAACTAGCCCCTTCGATTTCAATTCATTGTGATAGCATGGCTGTTATATACAAAGGCAAGAATAAAGCATATAATGGCAAGAGTAGGCATATACGTCTAAGACATAATATTGTGAGGCAATTGCTTGAAGATGGACTGATATCACTAAACTTTGTAAGATCAGAGATAAATTTAGTTGATCCTCTAACTAAAGAACTAAGTAAAAAATTAGTGCGTGAGACATCGAGGGGAATGGGATTGTTGCCTATAACAAAATTCAACAATGATGGTAACCCAACCTATGTAATTGGTGAACCCAAGAAATAGGCTCATATGAGTAAAAACAAGTGATTGGTTGATTGCAATGTATACAAGATGAATTTGATTTTTAATGAATTCCATAGTTCAATTTTGAATGGTGTTTATAATTGCAATTTTACACCTAATGGATTCACCTATATAAGTGTGAAAGTGGAGCCGCTTTCTATGAAAAACTCAGGCAAACTTTTCTAAAGCACTTATGAATTCCAGGCATTTGGCACATGGCCGAGAGGTGCCAACCTGATTAGAGTTACTCAAATTTCAAAAAGATAATGTGATTTATGAGACGATTGATTTACAAAATATTCCTATATAGTTTAGTACCACATTGCCTATTTACAAGAACTTCACCCACTCTATATATACCACTATTTGTTTGCCTTCACCTCTGGTTTCGTGGTTATGCTCTCTCACGAGTAGGCACAGGGGGGTACAAATCTTAGGCTTGGATTCGGAATTTGGCTTGAAAAATTCTGAACTCATGTGGGCGCATTATGCAGACACGAATGCACCGATTTTCTTGGTACATCGCGCCATTTGCATGAACCAGAGAAGTCGACTGTTGTATCCTGGGAGAACATCTCCAACGGAATTGTTGTTCCTGTTGCACTGGAAAAAAGAAGGTGAAATTGTTCTTCTGCACGCCTCAGTCTTCATAATTCAACAATTTCTCAACATAAACCAAGGCAAATATCCGTTTTCAATTATAACTTGCAAATTGGCTAAAAAAAAGTCATGATTAAATAACTCCATGTAAGCATATATTTCCACAAACAAATATTTTTCAATCACTATAACTTAATTTGAAAGGTTTAATTGGATATTTAATGTGAAATTAATGAATGCAATTAATTTTTTTTATTGTTAATGCCATAATTAATGTAAACAAATATTGTAGTGCAATAATATTTTAAAAAAATTATAATTATTCTTTGAAATATTATAAAGACAGATTATATATCAACTTTAAATATATGTATAGATTTTTTTTTTGTCATTAAACAATATTGATAGTTATATAATGTTTTATAACTATATAAATATGTTTTTGTCATTAAACAATATTCATAGTATAAGGAGAGAGAGAGAGAGAGAGAGAGAGAGAGAGAGAGAGAATGAGTTAGGGCTGGTAGCGGGGCGGGGAATCCCCGATCCCCGCGAGGACCTGACCCGACGGGGACGGGGATTCCCTGGTTCATTCACCCCGTGGGGGCTGGGACGGGGCCAACCCATCCCTGTTTGTTAAACGAGGTGGGGGCGGGGATTCCTATTCCCGCCCCGCGGGGATCCCCGTCCCCAGTTTAAAAATAATATATATAAATTTTTAATTTAAATTATTTATGGTTTTGCCATTTTTTAAATATTTAATATAACATTATTATCTTAAATATTATTATATTAACTAACATGACATTAGATTCATTGAGAAACCCCAATTTCAGAATCCAAACCTAGGTCATGCGACTCACCATGCCATCTGCTATCCATCATCATCAGGAAGCCCGAAGCCGCCGAAGTTCCGAACAGCCCAAACGGCCGAACCGAATCTCGTATCACAATCCACAAAACCCTTGGCCGAACCGAATCCCGCCGCAACGCCTACTTCCTGCGCCCAACTCACCTAGGTCCAACAAGGTTCTCATCTTTCCTTGTTTTTTTCCCTTGATCTGAAAGTTGATTTTGCCTGGTTAATAAATGTGGTGATGTTAATTGTTAGTGTATTTATAAATATGTTTGGGATCTTTTATGTGACTTTTGATTTTGGTTGAACTTGAACCATTGGATTTGGATTTTTGAGTAGTTAATCATCCCCTACTGAAAAAGCATGGCTGAAAATTTTTATTTTTATTTTTATAATCAATTTCAAGAGAAAGACAGGAGGAGCAAAAAAAATTATATACACGTATATATGAGTTGATAGATATGTCTTCAATTCTTAGATCATACTATTATTTCTCTTTCAAATGGTTGTTCAGGTTTTTTGCCCCCTCTTTACAATTCTTAATTTTAGTTTTACTAAATGATTTTTTTTTTTTTTTTGAAAAAGTACTGAGTGATTCTTTAGGCTTTTTTTCATTAAGATCTTATTAGTAAAATTAAAAATATGCATTTTCTTGTTAGTTAGAGAGCTAAATATACAAATTGTTATTTTTTTTTTCTATATTCAAGAGATAGAATTATGCTATAATTTATATATGTGGTTTATAAAAAAAGATAGAATTATTAGAATATGGTTATGTATGCCATGTTTTATTGGACTCATTTACATTGTCTCTTCTTAAAAGAATATAAATCAATCAAAGAACATGCTTGATGTATTTTTTCTACCTCTACATGCTTCATTCTCTTGATGTTTTTGCTTGTTAAATCATCCTACCTTTAATTATTTTTCTCCTCTAAAATAATTTTTATTTTTAGGTGAATAAATAACATTATCATGGACGAGGCCAGTTATAATCCACCCCAAAATGTTTCACCCGTTCAAAGTTGCGGCCATTCTATAGCACAAATGAATAGTGAATAATATAGAGCATGCCTTGAATCAACAACACCAAATACTTCAAATCAAACAATTTTTACAAATGACAATCAAGAAGTGAACTTGGGCATTAAGCGAAAATTGACTTCGGCGGTATGGAACCATTTTAAGAAAGAAAAAATAGATGATAAATGGAAGGCAATATGTAATTATTGTCAAAAGAAGCTTGGAGGAGAATCAAAGAATGGGACTAAACATTTACATGGTCATTTTGCATCATGTCCATTAAGGAAGACAAGAGATATTAAGCAAAGTAATTTAAAAGGTAAGATAAATAATGAAGGAAAGGTTTCACTTGGCACATTTTCTTTTGATAAAGAGGTTGCAAGAAAAGAGTTAGCTTCCATGATTGTTTTACATGAGTATCCATTAACAATGGTTGAGCATCTTGGGTTTCGAAAGTTTGTTGGAGTTATCCAACCATTATTTAAAAATATTTCTAGGGGAACATTGAAAAAGGATATTCTCAAAATATATGAGCATGAAAGGGCAAAGACAATGAAATTGTTTGAAGAAAATACTAATAGATTTGCAATCACAACTGATATGTGGACATCAAGCAATCAAAAGAAAGGTTTTATGGCTATTATGGCACATTATATTGATGCATCATGGAGTTTGCAAGGTCGAATTATCAGGTATTATTTTTTTATTTTTTTAATTTCATATTTATTTGGTGTTTTATGTAAATACTTTTAATATCATTTCATATTTTATGTGATTAGGTTCATTTATATTCCATGTTCATATACTGCTGATGTGCTTTGTGATGCGCTAATTAACTGTTTGATGGATTGGAATATTGATCAAAATTTGTCTACATTGACTTTAGATAACTGTTCTACTAATGACTCACTAGTGAATTTGCTTTTGAACAAGTTATATTCTAATACTCTTTGGATGGATGGGACATTTTTGCATATGCGATGTTGTGACCATATTTTGAACTTAATTGTTAAAGATGGCTTGGAGGTTATTTTTGAAGCTATTGAAAAAGTTCGTGAAAGTGTTGCTTTTTGGAGTGCAACACCTAAAAGGAATGAGAAGTTTGAAGAAACAGCTCGCCAGTTGAAAGTTTCTTGCACTAAAAAATTGATTTTAGATTACAAGACAAGATGGAATTCTACATACTTCATGCTTAATGTTGCTATTTGTTACAAGGATGTTTTTAAACGCTTGAAGCAAAGGGAGCCTTTTTACAAATATGTCCCATTGGATGAAGAGTGGGAAATGGCTCAAGAAATTTGTGGCAAACTAAAAATGTTTCATGCTATCACAGAGGTATTTTCTAGAACTAAGTACCCTATTGCTAATATTTATTTTTCCAAGATTTGTGATATTAAATTAGCATTGAAACAGTGGATTAATTGTGGCCGACCTCATATTCAAGCTATGGAATAAAAACTGATGGAAAAATTTGATAAATATTGGACTCAAATGCATGGTATTATGAGTGTAGCAACTATTTTGGATCCTCGGTATAAGATGAAGCTATTGGAATATTATTGCCCTCTTATTTATGGTGATGAAGTGGCAAAGATGGAAATTGATAGAATTCAAAAGATTTGTTATCATTTAATTTCTGAATATTCAGCAAAGTTCAACATCGGTGGATATGGTGGTTGTTCAAAGTCATCAAAAGATTATCCTACCCAATCATCATTAAGTGAAGAGTCAAAATCAATGAGTAATTTTGACTTATTTGTTGCTTCTATTGAGACTGAAAAGGAGACTGTCAGTACAGAATTTGATCATCATTTGGAAGAGCGTTTGATACCAGGAAAAGGTGATTTTGATACTTTAAGTTGGTGGAGAACGGTACTTAATTATCCTACACTGTAATTGATTGCTAGAGATATTTTGGCAATTCTTGTGTCTACCGTGGCTTCAGAGTCGGCTTTCAGTACAAGTGGGTGAGTTGTGAGTCCACACCATAGTAGCCTTCATCCTGACATACTTGAAGCATTAATGTGTACACAAAATTGGTTATGGACTCAAATGAAAGGTAAGTAAAGATGGGTGAAATATATAACTATTACATATTTTAATGAATAGTTTGATCTAATAAATGTTTATAATTTTTAAGATTCTAATTCAACAACCGCTCATTCTACATGTTACACAATTAGTGATGATATGGATGTGGTGGATGAAGAGGTAAGGTATTAAATATTCAATGCTTAAACGTTATATACATTGTTATATTAATAGAATTTATTTTTTTGCTTGATTTATATTTTAGGTTGATGTTCATCATAAGGATGGAACCGCAATTAATTTATGAGTTGATAAGTGTGGAGTTGGATTTTGTGTTTAACAAATTAATGGTAAGTTGATTATGATTTTACTAGAAGACTATATCATGTTTTTCAAATTTGATTTAATTTATTATGTGATATCCTCATATCCTTGTTATTTTTCTAATTTGATTGAATTTGTTGTGTGTAGGTTTTAGATTGTGTCAACGGACTTGATTGGCTTTTTTATGTGACTGCATAAAAGAAGCTCTACGGACTACGTCTATGTGCCATGAAATCCTAAGACAAGGAGGCTTTATAGTTTATATTCTACATTTTGAGTATCGGACTTGTATTAGATTCTAGTATTGTAATTGTATGAATTCTAAATTCCATGTTTTGCTTGATAAACATTTGGAGTGTTTTGTTTTTGTAACTTTTTATATGTTGGTTTGTTGAGCTTTATTTTGAATGATTTTTATGGTTTTCATGTGTGTTAGTGTGTATTAGTATTAAAATTTTCTAAAACAATCAAAACTTATAGGTATATAGGGATCCCTATGGGGATCCCCGCGGGGACGGGGAAAGGGAATCCTCGCCCCGACTCTCATGGGGACGGGGAGACCCCTCCCCGCCCCCGCCCCACCCCGTTACCGGCCCTAGAGTGAGTGATTAAGTGAGAGATGTTTTCATCTAAATAGTATTAACGCGCTCATGAATAGTTATATAGTAGAAAATGGTATGTATAGTACTTTGATTTGAACTGTCAAATCTTGATCGCAATAGTAAGTCTATCAATTTGAATCGTCCAACTTGATTTATACTAGCACCCTCAAGAATTAATCTAACCAACATAAGACTCTCAAACCCTATTATAAAGATGGGATGATCATCCAACTCGATTCTATTAGGACCCTCCATAATTCTTAATGCCAACCCATTACTCTGCATAGTACTTTGATTTGAACTGTCAATAGTGATTGTAACAGTAAGTCAATCAAATCGGGTATGTCTCTCTTATCTCCTTTCTCTCTCTTACTTTTGTTAATCTGCGGAAGTTCTATAAACATCTGTAGTTGATGTAAAATCTATATATATATATATAGAACGTCGCAGTTGACGTAAAGTCTATATATATACACATTTATATAATCTAAATATTAGATGCATAAAGTAAATTTTACCCAACAAAACACAATCATATATTGAATTAATTAAATATATAAATAGTTTTTCATTTTATTATTAAAAGAACCTAATGGTCACACAAGGTGGATGGGTAACCTTAACCTAGGTGTCCATATCCTTTAAATACATCAAACCAAATGCATGTTTTCCAAAACCACATTTATAAATCCCTTTAGTCAGACATAAAATTTTATAATTCAATATTCTAGATACATTCAACCAAATACTAAATTTGACTTTTTTACTAGTTTAAATAAAAAAATTTATTTATAGATATATTGTAATTAAAAACCCACTTAATTATCATCCACATCTAACCAAACATTATCTAAATTGATGCAGAAGATTGTGTATAAACACTTAAGCCACTCATTTCATTCAACTCTAAGTATAATGGCCAAATTCAAATCCCCATGCCGAGTCATTATATATATATATATATATAGTTGGAGTTTTTATTACATATAAATTTAACTTTTATGGGGTTATTATTAATTATTATTTGCATTTATGAAAACATATACCATTTTTGCATATTGAATTATAGCCTCTATTCATAAATTAATATTTATTATGATTATTATTGTTGTTGTTGTTACTAAGTTCTGCATATTGCATCTCAATCGATTTAACATATTTGGGTTTATTTAAGTATGGATTAGGTGGCAATTGTCAGGGTAAACCCATCTATTTCTGCAAGCCCATAATGGAAGGCCTCACATAACATGCATATGGCTATATATTTGACTAGGTCTCCTCTCCAAGTACATTTAATAAATAAAACTTAGGGGGCGTTTGGCACCTGGATTCATGCCTTGGGAGTGGGAATGGGATGCATCCATGAGGTTTAAACCCTTGTTTGGCAACCAGGAAAGGAGTGAGTAAAGGGTTAGCATGGTAATGGGAAGGCTGCATGTGGGGTGTTGTTAATCCTGTCAAATTTGGGGGGAGTTGGACTCCTGAGTCATGTAATGACTATTTTGCCCTTGCTTTTGAAAAATTTTCCACCTTTTCTTTCCTCTTTTCCAGTTGAGATACATACTCTCGTTGAGATCTACTTCCTTCCCGTTCAGATCCATCCCTCTTCTCTGTGCTTTAGAACCATCGCCGACGCCAATGTTGACGCTGACGCCGACGCCGACTTCACCTCGTCCTTCTCCTCTCCCTTCCTCTCTGGACGCCGATCTAGTTGAGATTTAAATACCAAGTTTTTTTTCAACTTCTCTTGATAAAGTTCTTTATCTTCTGGAAGCTCCTCTTTCACTGCTTTCTTGATAAGTATCATATCACTTGGCCATGATCATACAAACATATCTAGATGAAAATCAAAAATTTATCTTCAAACATATCACCTATCAAAATATAGATCATATGTTTATCCTTTGCTCTTTGATTGATCAAAAAAATTTATCACCAGGTTATCTTCAAACATAAAAATTTATCTTCAAACATATCACTTGGCAAAATCAAAAGTTTATCTTCAAACATAAAAATTTATCTTCAAAAAAAAAAATTATTGACCAAAAAAAAATCAAGAATTTGAGAAAGAATTACATGAGTAAAAATTTGTGACGAATGAACAATTGAAGCAATAAATATCTTACCCTCCATATCCTTAATTATACTGTAGATAAATAATTAATTTAAAATTAATTTATCCCAAATTTTCCCCATCTATTTTTGTATAGGAATGATATATATACATATCATAGTCTTTATATGAGTTTTTTTAAGGCTTGACGGTGATGAGGTTTTTTTTTAAATTAGGGTAGTTTTTATGGCTTAGTGGATATTACATGTCCAAACACTTGAAATTATCAAATGTCTTGTATTTAGTAATTATAATTACAAAAAGTAAAGATGAAACGAATGCTTATATACCCTATGTAAAATAAGTAATTACTAACATTTTAAAATAAACACATATTATGTATATATATAATATTGTTAGGTGTATCCTCTACAATTATTTATTTGTTTATATAATCAATAATTAAAAAAATCAATTTAAAAATAAAATTAAAAAAAACAATTTGATTTGGCTAATGACATATATACAATTTGATTTGGCTAATGACATATATACATATCATAGTTGAACTCATAGTTTAATCATTCTTACGAAACGTATCTTGTTTCATTTGTAAATTTTAGATATGGCTAATGAAAACGTGGAAGATGTTCATGTGGAGCAATTGCTTCACATGATGTATGCATGCATTTTTTTCGTTGTGAACATCATCGTAACCATTTGTGCAATAAGTGAGGAAAATGATCAAGACAATGTCATCCATTATGAGATTGAGTCAACAAGTAGTAGGCGTCATAGACAACTTGAGTATATGTTTCATGTAGTTTATGAGAGAGATGTCAAGTGTATCAATAAACTACGGATGGATCGTCTTTGTTTTCATAAATTATGTCAATTATTGACCACTACCGGTGGGCTTCACGGCATGAGAAATGTCATGGTCGATGAAATGATCTCAATGTTCTTAAACATTGTGGCACACCACATAAAAAATAGAATAATTAAGTTTGACTTTGTCAGATCAGCTGAGACCGTTAGCCGACATTTTTATGCCGTCCTAAAGGAAATTATCCTATGCCACGGTGTACTATTGAAGAAATCCGAACCTATTCTCGAGAATTCAAATGATCATAGATGGAAAATGTTTAAGGTAATTTCATACAATAATTGTTTATAGTTGTTGGAAAAATATGGTAGATGCCTTGTTAATAATAAGATGTTTACTTCAATGTAGAATTGTCTTGGAGCATTAGATGGAACTCATATTCATGTGAATGTGTCAAAAGTTGATCACCCAAGATATAGAACAAGAAAAGCAGAAATAACTACTAATGTGCTCGGTGTTTGCTCGCAAGACATGCAATTTATATACGTATTGTCTGGATAGGAAGGTTCAGCACATGATGGTCGAGTTCTAAGAGATGCTATTACAAAGCCCAATGGGTTAAAAGTTCAAAATGGTAACTAGAACATGTTCTTAATTTTATTAGTAATGATATTAGCTAACAACAAACATGTCTTTGCCTATTAGGGTGCTATTACTTGGTTGATTCTGGATATGCAAATTCACCAAGATTTCTTGCACCTTTTCGTGGTCAACGTTATCACTTAAGTTCATGGGCAAATGGCCGACAACCAGTTACGGCGCAAGAATTCTTTAACATGAAACATGTTGCTGCTAGAAATGTGATTGAAAGGACATTTGACCATTTAAAAATTTGTTGAAAAATTTTATCGAGTCCAAGTTTTTACAATATAGTTTCTCAAAGGCGTATTATTAACGCATGTTGTCTTCTACATAACTTTATTCGAAAAGAAATGACAGTGGACCCTGCAGAGGATGAAGTTAATTCTGATATGATGGAGGACAACATTGAAGATGACACCGATATCATTACAGCCATTGATCCAACAGATGATGGACCCAATTTAGGCTAGACATGGCTACAAAAATGTTTAACACTTGGCGTTCAAATTAATTACAAAATTTTTATGTATTGTTATTTTTGATGAACAGTTTTTCCGTATTATTATTACATGACATGAAATGATTTCATCTATGAAATATTATTTTGTTTAATATGGAATGAACATGGAATGGTATTATGTACAAATATGGAATGAATAATTATTCTTTTGTATTACAACAAAGATGTTTTATACGTGGAATGGTTTGAATATGTTGACATGTGTGTCATATTGTATTCTTTATTCTAGGATGGATCAAGAATCACAACAAAGGGGTAGGGGTATAAACAAACACTACTGGACTACACAAAAGACAAGGATTATACAATTGTTTTTTATATTGGTAAAATAAATAAGTTATTATATTGTTAATATTAATAAATCATGTTAATTATTTATTATTTATTATTTAATATGTCAAAAATATGCTTTGCCAATGGATTTTACAATTGTTTTTTTATATTGGTAAATAATATTAAAATTATATGGTTATACGTTATATTAATTAGTTTTAATATTTCATTTTAATTAATTAAAATAAATAAGTAAATATATTGCAAATACTTAATAATAATAATAAATAATGTTACTTATTTATTATTTAATATATCAAAATTTTCTTAAGTTATATTAATTCGATAGAATATTTAATAACAACAAATTAAAATAAATAATTAATTATATTATAAATATTTAATAATCATTTTAACTATTAACTATTAAATGTAAACTATTGTTTTTTAAAATATCATCCTATTTATATGAAAGGGCATATATGTCATTTTCTTATATTTCTCTCTCTTACTTTTCTCATTCATAACTCCCACTCCTTCCAACCAAACACTTTCATCATTATCCCCATATTCTCATTCCTATTCCTCCCTTCTTCTCATTCCCCCTTACCATCCCTATTCCGCAATCCAAACGACCCTTTAACACTAATAAGATTTCACTATGGTTCACGGAATGTGAATAGAATGGGAATGGAAAAGAGAATGGTAATGAGACTGTAGGAATAGGAATAAGAATGAAAACTATATTTGGTTGGAATGAAAAAAGTAAGAGGGGGATATGACAAAATTACTTTTACACCCTTGATACACATAAATCCGATTACATGTAATTAATGATAAATAAATTTTTTATTAAAAAAATATTTTGAATATTATTATTAAAATAATTATTATTATTAAATATTCACATTAATATCTCATTTTAATTAATTATTAGTTTTATGGTAAAAAAATGTTATTTTAGTTTTATCATTATAATTATGTATAATTATTTTTTATTTTAATTATTATTTATTTTAGTTATTATTTATTTAATTATTTAATTTTATAAATTTTATTTAATAAAATATTTAAAGGGGCAAAAGTGTTATTTCAAAGGTTAATACTATTCATTCCTCCTAATTTTTGGCGGAATAAATATGCTTGTACAGTGCCATTATTCATTCTTTACACACTCCATTACCATTCTAACTGTTGTGTATCCAAACATAGGTATAAACTACTGTTGATAATGATTCTCATTTTAATAGTAGTTATTACCTTCATTATTTAAGGGAGGCAATTAACTTTTCTTTGCATATTCACAAACTGAGATTTAGGTTTCCGATGAAAAAATGTGCAAATCAAAGTAATATGATGAGTGTATGATTACACAACATTTAATATCATTTTGTACACTCATTAGGTATGTATTAGAGTAACACTATAGAATTTGATGTTAAACATGTTATATTTTGCATTCTCAGGCTTTGGACAGTGCTTAATGACAAGAGAAAGCCAAAAGAAGAATTCTAGAGCCAAATAGATGAAGATGGAGCTTTCTTGGCATCATTCATGAAGAACAGGCTAAGACAAACTCACTTACGGTCACCTTACAGCCTTGCTTACGGTTGTAAGTCTCTTCGAGAGAACCTTGCAAGCATACTTATGCCCTTAAGGAGGATCATAAAGACAAACCAGAAGACCTTACGGGCATGACTTACACCCTTAAGTCAGACCTTAAAGAATGTCTAGAGAGGTTTATAAGCACAACATACATCAGTAAGGGTAGTCGCTAGGACAATCCATAGGGGCTTATGGTCTAGCACTTATGATCGTAAGCTGGACATAACACAAGACAGAAGACCTTACATACAGGACTTATACCTGTAAGTGATCCCACAAGGCTTGCTATTCATCATCCCCAATTCCTTGTGGCCGTGTTCTTACCCCCGTAAGCAACCAGTAAGTGGCTAGATATAAATATTTCTGAAGAGGATTGTTAGGGTAACTTTTGGTTCTATTCGAAGGCGAGGTTTAGGGGAAAGAAAGGGCATGGATATCCACAACTTTGGAGTAGACCTGTTAAAACGGGCTGGCAGGGTGGGCCGGCCCGCGGGCTACCAAAACCCGCCATTTGGCGGGACGAAGCTGGCTGGCCCGACATTTGGTGAGTTGGCAAAATGCCAACCCGACCCAACCCACCTTGGGTTGGCGGGTTGAGCGGGCCGACCCACTAAAAATATAAAACATTTAAAATTTATATATTTTATATATTGATTTTTTTTTTTTAAGAAACCAAACCTAAAGATATTTATTAAAGCACAAAACATAATACAAAGATATATTTCAAAAAATATTTTACATATGAGGTTATAATAAATCACACAACTAAAATAATAAAACAAGTAAATAACAACATATCCAACCAAGTTAACCAATTAACCTAACATTCAAAAGTTCCCACATGAATTGAACAACTATAGATAAGAGAAATATCAATACCATGATATTACATAAATCACCTAAAACATTTATCCTCATTTAATCTTTTTTTTAAAATAAAATTAGTAAATTAAAGGGGCGGGCTAGCCCAGCCCACCCCGCCCATAACCCTAACCCAAACGGGTTGACCCGTTTTGGCCCACTTCCAAACGGGCCTACAAAAGGCCAACCCAACCAGCCAATTTTTGTTGGCGGGCAGGCCAGCCCGACGGGTTAGGCCCGTTTTGACAGCTCTACTTTGGAGGCAAATTAAGAGAGAGAATCAGCCCACCTATCTTGGAGAAGGAGGATTGTAGCCGTCAAGATCAGCTTGGTGATGTTTGTGGAAATGCTTGGCCATTCTTTGGCAATCATCTCTCAGCACAATTGAAAATGGGGTTTTCATGTCTTCTTTGATTCTCATTATATCTTATTGTTTGGATGCTTGCTCTCTATTAATAGAGAGCTAATTTTGTAGATGTTCAGGCATAATTGAACTTTAGGATTTTATTCTATTTTGACGTTGGTTGTGGATCTTGTTGCTTTAATTGTTTTTTAATTGAAATCCATATTATGTGAATCTAATTACGTGTTTTGTATGGCTTGATTTCTAATAAGGCGAAAGCCCTAGTTCTCATGTATGATGTGTTTTGTGACTATTCGAAATACCCACCTAGCATAGACATGCCACAATTGGAGGGGATTATGAGTAAGCCTAGCAATTGGGTACTTTGGAGCCAAGAGTTCTCCTCCCTCAATCCTCCCGAGCAATTTAACAAGTTATTTACATGCCTTTTGCAATCGTAGGGAATAGATTTTAGGAGAAATCTCATTTCTATTCTGTATAAGATTAGGTATAATCTCTTCGAAAGAAGTCCTATCTATTTCAAAAATTCTTGTTAGTTCAAATTGAGATTTTATAGAGTGCAATGTGATTGTGGTGTGTCTGTATCAGCATTGTACTAAATCAATTTCTAATCACCCTTGCAAATAGGGTTTAGAATATATTAGGATTTCTCTTATTTCAAATAGGATTGTATTCTTTTACAACTTATTTTTTCTGAACTTAACAAACCCTAGAGAGATACTATGCTTGGGCATCCCATTGTCCCCTTGTTTCTCGACCAATTTTTATATTCATATTCTTATTTTATGTTCTCTTGTTTCTTAGTCTACTCACACACAACACAACCATTCTTTAGACTAGTGTTTGGGATCAGGACTAGCGCTAGTACTCTCATTCTTTCCTGTGGATCGATACCCCTCTTTTGAGCACTTTACTACACGATCGGTACATACACTTGCGTCCCTATCATAATAGCACAATTATACACACTATGTAACCTTTATATATATCTTTGTGTACTGAGTTATCTCATGGAGATCTTTGAATTTTATGCATAATCACAAATTGTGATTTAGAGTTTTGATTAAAAAAAATGTGCAAGTCATAGTCATGACACAATTTACACACTATCTAACCTTTATATTTTTGTGTACTAAATTATCTCATTGAGATCTTTGAATTTTATGCATTATATGTGGTGCCTAAGCAATTGTGATATGATACATTCATAATACATATTTGTGATCTATGCTTTCTTGATTAGATCTACGATTTTTTATTCTCTCCGTTGGATTGATAAATCTTGCAATTGATTGAGGATTTCTATTGACTACTATATAACCATGCCATGGTTTAAATGTGGTGCTTTAATTTGTTGTGTAGATTGAGTTAATTACCAACTTTTAAATTTAACGTATTGGGTTTTCGACTTTGAGTTAATCAATTTGTTATTATTGCGGAATTTAAGACTTAAAATTGTCGTTATCATGTTAATAATCAATTTTTTTAAAAAAAAAATTTGCATGTTTTGATTGCATTATTAGATTTATAATCATGCTAGGAAAACCACTTTAGGGAGCCATTCAATATCCAAGTAAGTTTTAGTAAATTTCAAAATTTTATACCTAGAAAATGTTATTGCAATATCTAGACCTCACCATTTTTTATTTGGGTATGATATTATTTACATACATTATCACACCCCTAACCCAACCCAGCGGAGCTTGGACTACCAACTAACGAACGCACACCCATAGGGTGGAAACCCAGTGGACATGCAAGGCCTCAACAATGTGTGCAATAAGAAAACATACTAGAGAATAATTTAACAAAATCACAAAATAAGAAGGGATCTAGCAAGTTATAAGGTCCCAAAAAACTTAATTAAATAAGCACAAAACAAAGATATACAAGGTCTCACACTACAACAAGTGCAAAACAAAAATATAGTTTAATATAGGCCGAATTAAGGTTATGCTTGCTCCTCGAAGGCCCCTGCTAGGCTATCCACTGGGAACCTACTCCTAATATGAAAGAGATATTCAACAACATTATAAGCTTAAAATCCCAATAAGAAAACAACTAAAAATATTGGAGAACTTACCAAGTTTAAGAATTAAGATGTAAGGATCTAAAATATAGCAACACATGTGCAAAAGTACTTCAAAAAAAAAATACAACATGAATGACAATATATGTACTGTATATTAGAGTGCAATACTCATCAAAATACAAGTCTCAAAACCAAAATAAGTTAACAGAGTACATATTCAGATTTGAATAGTATTCTAAAAGTATGTGCCTCAAAAACTTACTATAGCCATTTGTTTTACCTCAGTGGCACTAGAGTCAGAATATCAGAGCCCATTTGTTTTACCTCAATGGCTTGAATTAGAAATATCAAAATCTATACATTTGACCTTAGTGATCCTAGTTAAAGTTTCCACGCCCCATCCTATAGGACAAGCTCGTGACAACCTCTAAGGTAACTTGAAATGGGATGAGTCATACCCAATCCTCAAGTTAAGACAGGCATCATGACATCTGTCAATGACAAAAACAAACAAACAAATCCACATCTCACAAACTCACAACTTTGGATTTAGGTACATACGACACTCCTCCGATACCTAGTGTCACTACAGCACACACAAATCCAGTACACATAACCAAAGATAAAACATACAACATGACCAATAGATTGGTCTAAACCCCAAGATGTAGACAAACTTAGGCTAATAGATGTTAAACTCGGCACTAGACCCACACAACATAACGATCGACCACACCATGACCTGTGCCAAGATAAAGAAGAGAGAGGGTGAGTAACAAGATTACTCAATGATGGGTGACTTCATAGATAAGCAA
This sequence comes from Dioscorea cayenensis subsp. rotundata, assembly GCF_009730915.1. NCBI lineage: Eukaryota > Viridiplantae > Streptophyta > Magnoliopsida > Dioscoreales > Dioscoreaceae > Dioscorea > Dioscorea cayenensis. Next base: position 22,091,967 of record NC_052489.1, read on the forward strand.
AGTCCTAAAGTATTTCCCAACGATAAACAATTTAATTGTAGTTTGTTTAACATCGAATAAAATGTTTTAAAAATATCCATATGTAAATAAATAGATACCAAAAGTACAAAAAGAGATAGGTTTCTTGTTGGCCATAAAACTTTCCCACTCTAATTGTGGCCTCAACTAGTCCTGGGACTGCCAAGGATTTGAAAACATAATAGAAAACTCCTTAGGGCTTGCTTGGGGTGAAGGATTGTGGAGGGTTGGGAAGGGTTTTGGAGGTAAGGGTTGTTTGAACCCTTGCTTGGGGTGAGGGGTTGGGGATAAAGTAAAGGTTTTGGAGGTAAATGGGGGGTTGAAAACACCCCATTTTACCTCCACTTCTCAACCCTCCAAATTGGAGGGTTGAGAAGGGTTCATATTTTTTTATGATGAAAATGCCCTTAGTAGAATAATAAAATGCCCTTAGTATTTTGTTTTATTGTGATAAAACATTGTATATTCGCATTTTGATTTATTCATGTTTAACAATAAATAGTGTTTTTCTTAAACATTATTATTTTTAATTAAATAATAATTATTTTTTATTATTGAGTTTATATCTCAAAGGTATCCTATTTTGGTAATAGTGTTTTATTTTTATTACTTTAGGATAACAAATATTGGAAACACAAGACAAATCAAGGATATTTTGGTAATATTAATACCAACCCTTACTTTCCTTTACCTTCAATCCAAACACAAAAAGTTAAATAACCTTCCCTTACTTTACTCTTGCCCTAAGCATAATATAAGTTCAACCCTTACCTTCCCTTCCTTTACCTTACCTTACCTTACTTTATGAACCTTCCCAAAACTTCATCCAAGCAAGGCCTTAGCGTTGGCCTCTAATCAACCCGGATGGTAACCCCAAATATTTCAACATCACAACCATCAAGAGCTCTACAACTCCTCTTGATGGGAAAATGATAACCATGCCACCTCTATATAGGTTGGATTGTGGGAATCCCCATACTATAATGCCATACCCTATTCGCAAATTCAGGCTAATGCCAACAGGATGTACCCCGCTATCACCATCATTCCAATAAATAGACATGTCAAAATCCAACATGACACAATTAACTGACATGATTAATCGTTGATTAAACGGATGTGGGTGAGACCTTAACTAGTTTTCGTGTTAAAAGGGTCTGCCAATTTAACATGTTTAATAAACGGATCATGTTCAGGTTAGACATGCTAACCCGTTTACAACCAGTTTAAATAAAATTAAGAAAATAATAATTTTATAAAAAAATAACAATTTTTGTTTTTAATTAAAGGCAATAGAACATATATAAAGTGATCTTTTCTTAACCCTAGTAGGAGATTGTTGAACTGAATGACTACTCCTCTCTTTCTCTCTCTCTCTCTCTCTCTCTCTCTCTCTCTCTCTCTCTCTCTCTCACACACACACACACACACACCCCTTCCCTCTCCATCTCTCTTAATGATCTAAGTTGTTCACCTCTAATTCCGCCATCACTGACTTGTACAGTTGTTGTCATCTGCGATCGCAACTCAGATCTATGAATCTTCAAGTAGATATGTGTTAGATCTGAGTTGCTAGGAGTAAATCTTGTGAAAGCGCTTTCTTCCTCCACCATCATTGAGTTGTTCGCTTCTCTCCTCACAAATCTTGGTATTTAACAATGATATTATTCTTGGATATTTTTCTATTTTTGTTGGATGAAAATGAAAACTATATATATTTTTTTCAGTATTTATATTTATGAAATCTATATATTTTTTGGTATTTATATTTATGAAAATGAAAGCTATATTTTTCTGGATGGTGAAAATGAAATCAATATTTATATTTTTCTATTTTTGCTCGATGAAATAACCTTGGTATTGTCAGTCTTAACTCAATGTATTAGATCTAGCAAATCATTGTGTATTCGTAGGTCAGGTTGTCATTTTCTACTCTGTCTTAGATCTAACATGGGGAAAACTCAACTCTTGCGAGCAATTCTTTGAAAATATTTGAAATAGATGTCAATACTTCTTTCATCTTCTAAGTTTTCCATGGGAATGAATTTGATGGCCCAGATTGTGGCTTATTATAAGCTCGTTGATGCTATACAAGCTAAATATTCATATTTGATTATAGTTTGCATTTGACAGAACCTCTATTATAAGCTAACACCATTCTAATTCATAGGATACAAATCAGATATTAAGCAGAAAGAATACAGGCTTAAGTCAAATTCAAATACACAAAAATATCTATGCAGATTGTAGAATGATGAAGCATAACTGCTTTGTGTTTGAGGACTTAAGAATCTTCCCTTTAGCATACTACTTTACTATATTATTTAACTATATTTTTTTTGTCTTAAATAGATGGATTCTTCCGAACACAATATTATAATTTCTGATGAAGGAGATCAAGTCAGGCATGAATCTAATGTAGTTGCAGCTCAAACAACATAGACATCAACTGGTACAACTACAGAAAAAGGTAAATCTAATCGTAAGCGACAAAAGGCTTCAATAGTATGGAAATATTTTACAGAATTAAAGGAAAAATATCCAGACGGCAAAAAACATGCTGCATGTAATATTTGTGGTATCAAATATATATGTGATTCTAGTCATGGAATTGGTAACATGTATACTCACATGGAAAAATGTGTGAAAAAGACACCAAGGATACTGGGCAATTACTTCTAAGTTAAGGTCAAGGATCTATGTTAATGCGATCCACAAAATTTGATCCTGAAAAGTTTCGTGAGTTAGAGGTTGAGACAATACTTAAGCATGATTTACCATTTCGATTTGTCCAATATGAGGATATTAGAGCAATGTTCAATTATGATTATGAGAATATCAAGATGCCTTCTAGATATACTGCAAATTCAGATGTGTTAAAAATGTATAGGAGAGAGAAGGATAAACTTAAAATTGTGTTGGGTTCCCTTCCTGGAAGAAATTGTTTGACATCTGATTTGTGGACTTCTATATCAAATGATGAGTAAGTTTCTCTCACAGCCCATTTTGTTGATCTAGATTGGAAGTTACAGAAAAAAATTCTAAACTTTTATCTTATGCCCTTCCCCATACTGGTATTGCATTGTTTGAGAAAATTTATACATTTTTAACTGATTGGGGAATTGAAAGGAAATTATTTCTTTGACTTTGGATAATGCTTCTAGTAAGGTTTTTTTTTAGTTGTTGAAGAGTCAACTTAACCTTAAAAATGCTCTCTTGAGGAATGGTGAGTTCTTCCTTGTTCAGTGTTGTGCACATATTCTTAATTTGATAGTCCAAGATGGACTTAAAGAAATTGATGAATCAGTGATAAAAATTCGAGAAAGCATCAAATATTTTAAAGGTTCATCGGGAAGGAAAAAGAAGTTCATGGATTGTGTTGCTCAAGTTTCATTGGAGAGTAAAAAAAGGTTTACGAGGAGATGTTCTAACTAGGTGGAACTCAACTTATATTATGCTTGACAGTGCACATTTTTATCGTTGTGCATTTATTCATTTATAGTTGAGTGATTCTAATTATAGACATTTCCCTTCCAAAGAAGAATGGAGCAAAGTAGAGAAGATTTCTATTTGTTCAGAGTGTTTCATAAAATTACTTGTTTATTCTCTAATACAACATATCCCACAGCTAATTTGTATTTTCCCCAAGTATTCCTAGTTCAACATACTTTGAAGGAGGCATTGACAGATTATGATAGTTTTATGAGGATAATGGGAAGTCATATATATGCCAAGTTTGACAAGTATTGGTCAAAAAGTATAGTGTGATTCTTTCAATTGCCATCATCTTAGATCCACGATATAAGATTCAGTTTGTCGATTGGGCTTATTCAAAACTTTATGGTGGTGATGCTTATGAGTTCAAGTGTGTTCAAGATACTTTATTTGAGCTCTTTGAATTGTACACTGTCAACTTGTTACATGTTGTTCCAAGTGCTTTAAGTATTGAGAAACAAGTTAGCGAGACTCAAGGTCTTGATGATTCCAAAAGCCTTTTTCAGGAAAAATATAATTTAGTTTATTTGAATTGAATGTGATCAAGATATTTTTATTGTATATTCATAATTATTTTGTATAAAATGTAGGATTTTGAAAAACGTGAAGGAAAAGATTCTCCCGTCAAGTGACTGAGTTGCAGTTGTATTTTAATGAAAAAAGGCTTGATCGAAAGAAAGACTTAGATATTCTAACCTTTTGGAAAGGAGAGCAGTTTCGGCATCCTATATTGTCTCAGTTGGCTTGTGATGTGATGATAATTCCTATTTCTACAGTTGCATCTGAATCTGTATTTAGTACCGAAGGTAGAGTTTTGAATAAATATCGCAGTTCACTTTTGCCAGAAACTGTCCAAGCTTTGATTTGTACTAGAGATTGGATTCATGGGAAAAGCAATAAGTTTGATTCCATTTTACTAGTATTGTTTTTCTCATTATACTAATCCATGTGATCATTGATTCATTTATGTTTTGCTGTGCTTAGTTGTAGATGATTCTAGTGATGATTCGGAAGGGGAAATAGATGAAGATATTTTTTTTATCAAAATATGAAGTCTAATAAAACTATATCTGCTCAATGTTCTAACTTCTAATTCTATAATTGATCATAACTAAAGAGAGGTAATGCCAAGTTTTTTATACTTATTTAGTAATGAGTCTATTTAATTATTAATGTTATATAATATTTCATTTTAATTTGTAGGGCATGAGAATTTGATTGTTAAATCTGTTCATTGTCATTGAGATAGAGATTTTATATCTTTTACTGGATTTTGTGAATCTTGGAATTTGTGGTTGTTTGAGATTGTGGTTTGTCATATGATTGTTATTTCGGATTGTATTTATGATTTATAATATGGTTGTTTATTGGTGGAATTTGGATATTTTGGATTGAAGTTTGTACTTCATAATATGGTGTGTGGGACGATATCTTTAAATATCACACTTATTTGTGTTACTTTGTTAATTTTATAAAATTATATAATATTTTTAAATAAATAGATGAATGGTTAATTAGGTGACTTATCGTGTTAAATGGGTCAAATGGGTGGTAAACAATTAAATGGATTAAACAGTTTAACGTGTTGACCCGACCCGACCCAACCCAACCTAACTCATTTAAAAATATTAGACGTGTTAAACGAGTCGTGTGGTATTACCCGTTTAATAAACGGTCCGTGTTCATGTTCTGATTTTTTACCCTTTTATTAAATGTGTCGTGTATGGATTTACATGGTTTTCACCCGTCACCCGTTTAACCTGTAATTATTTAACCCAAACCCGACACGTTTGGCACCCTTACCAATAAATACATGAAGCTATCTTCAGGATGAAGGTTCACTGTTCATTTCCAAATCTTATTCCAATCAAACACACTTTGAAAGCATTTTTCTCATAAATAGAAAAAAGGAATATTGGCATGTAATCACTTATGAACATAACACATACACAAACATAATACAAGTTTCAAGTTCTATAAGCAAATCATTCAACACTTTTGAGAGAAAGAGCAAGATAATATATCTAAGTCATGCTATTTTATAAAATACTCTAGTACTCATATAAAACTATGCATTTAACAAAATCACCACTCATAGTACAAAGCAAAAATCCCTCGGCAGGGCTTACTCACTCACCACTTCCTTCCCTATCTCAGAGAAATCACCACCTAACAAACACGTGAAAGAAAATCAGGAAAAACATTCACAACACAACAAAGTAAACCTACTAATGCACGCGTTACCATCTTCACACGCACAAGTAGCTTGATTGGAATCATAAGACATCCAATCAAACCAAAACAAGGACCAATTGGTTTCTAACACCAAACCCTACAATTCTACACAAAAACTTAGGAGCAATGAGACCAATTCTCGGTTGCTACAATAATGCTACACTAACTCACGGTTTCAAGGATGAAAGCTACTCAAGATTTCAAAAAGATTGAAGGATAATACAACAACAACATTCTTCACAACAAAGAAGAAGATCATGCCAGAAAGAGGGTTCAAAAATTATCATGCACCACAAGCCCTAGATCCATCTACAAAGAGAAAGAAAACATGGAGAAACAAGGAAGAAAGAAGTGGCTTACCTTTCTAAACTCTAAGGGGAAGAAGAAGAAGAAACCAAGAGGCTTCACTTGTGATGGAGGATGGAGAGGCTTGGTCTTGATCTTCATCCAAATGGAAGGAGGCTTAGAGGCTGAAAAGAGAACAAAGGAGAACAAATGAGGATAAAAAGGTTTAGGGTATGAAAAATGACAAAAATACCCTTGTGACAACAAGAAAAAATGGTGCAGGAAAGTTTCACATAGGCTGTGCCATTTCCCATAGGTTGTGCGTAGCTTAGCCCAACAAAAGAAGCTATGGCTGGAAATGGCACAGGTTGTGCCGATCTCAGCTCAATAAAAGTTTTAAGGCTAAGATTCTCATAGGTTGTATCATTTCAAACAGGCTGTGTGGATTTCAGTCTTGACAAAAGCTTATAGGCTAGAAATGGAATAGGTTGTGCCATTTCGCATAGGATGTGCGGATTTTAACCAACAAAAGATTTTAAGGCTAGAGATGGCACAAGCTGTGCCAAAACACAAAATAAAGTCTTTCTACGACCAAGAACTTCCAAACCAAACAAAACCTTACTGAGTTCACCCAAAGTAGGAAACAAAATCAAAGAAAAGTCCTTAGTATTACAAAAGCTATCATTGTTTCACTGACGGCTCAATGCTAAACTATAGTCACAATTCATTCATGTCAACATGATCAATGTTGATCCTCATTAACTGAGTTAGTGCATAACTTATATGGAAACTAAGAATGTTTATGATAAAATAAATTTGGTAGGAAGTTTCCAAAAGTTAGTATGTCCAAAGATCTATATGTCAATACTTGCCAGCAAAAATATTGCTAAGTTATTAAACCAAAATAGAATAATAGAACAAAATGTTCAATATCAAACTCTTCCAAAATTCTAAATTGAGCAAAGATCCTATAACTTAGTGTATAATTAAAGAAATGGCATAATTTTACGTTTTGATGGAAACTAAGCTAATTGTGTAATACCCTGAACCTTTGGGTATCTGTTGAAAATTATTTTTAGGATATTATCACAAGTATACTAGTTTCAAAGGATTTTTTTTTAACAAAAATCAAAGCAAAAACATTAATAAGAACAAGGACTCCATTTTGAGCCCAAACTACTCACAATTTAAGGAGATCCATGAAATTCTAACCTAGGGTTTCAAAAGAGGAAAAACAAGAAAATAAATGAGCATTTCAAAGAAAAAACTAGTGTAAGACATCCTAGCTACTGTACACAATCTAGAGCAAGTGAGAGAGAGAGAGAGAGAGAGAGAGAGAGAGTTGTTGGGTGTCGATTCGCTGCGATCGGTCATCGAGGAATTGAAGAAAAAGAAGAAAAGTCATGACTAAGAAAGAAAGAGAAAGAAAGAGAAATGGCAGGTGAAATGGGTTTTTTTAAATATAATAATAATAAATGGTAAAATTACCATTTGCCCCTTCACTAAAAAAATAGAGAATGGTCTAAATGACTAAATTGCCCTCAATTAAGGTTGAATTTTGCACGAAAGCCATTGTGTGAACATGCAAAAATTGCACTAATGCTAAATGATTGTTTTATCCCTAATGTATACACAAATGTCTTATGAGTCCTGAAGTCCAAATTAGGATCGGGTACAACAAAACATCTCCTCTAGACTACTACATGGCCTAGCTTCAAATTACACATATTGTAGATGGTATGGTTGCTACATTTTAGGGAACTTACAATAACCTAATATATTATCAAATAAGCTTAACTCACATTGCAACATGTACTTCAAGTGTCCACTAAAAGATCACATAGCTCATGTTGGCCCATACAAACACATAAGCCACAAAGAATAATGAAAAGGCGCCCAAGCATGCAGGATATGAAAATTAAAGGAGTAAGCAACAATTTAGGATGATAATGGTTTCAATCATCAGGTTAACAAGTTATCAAGGCAATGGGCAACTGTTGGTCAAATCATGACTAACAACCTTGGATTTTTCAACAACACAATTCTGATATCTATGAAAGCTTTAGAGTCTATTTTTGAAAAACTATCTCAAAGTTGCATGAAAACTTATTGAAAATGACCAATAGTGGGGTTTCAAGAAATCAACACTTGTTCAATAAGTCAAGGTGTCAATAAGCACAAGGTAGCAACCCATTGCAGGGTAAAACTTTCACGTACCAATTCATAAAGATTCTAGTGGTTCACCTTTTCAACATTTAAAACCAAAAATTGGCAGCAATAACTGAGAAAGTAAATCTTGTTTTACTAGTCAACAATTCACTTTCAAGGTATATAGTTGAATTGGGGAACACAATTAAACCCAATCTTGATTTACTAGTGTAATCCAAAAGGCACGGTATTAGGCTAATAGCTAGCTATTTTGGAAAATAAAAGCACACTTGAGTTATAAAAGTTCAAAATGCAATAAAGGCAACTCAAAGGCTACTAGTTAGCAACGAAAACATGAATTGATTCCCCAACATACAAGTAACTAAACATCAAGATTTAAACATACATCTAAAGAGATTATGATATGCTTACATAACACAAGCTTCTAATGTCTCAACCACGACAACGACAGAACAAGGGCTAGATGAGAAGAAAAAACTTGTCTATAGATACTCGGATAGCAAAGCTAAAGAACTATCAAGGAAAACATACAAACATGATGAAGACTTTGCTTACTTCGAAGAAGCTCAACCCACACCACACCCTCGAAGATCTCTTGGCTCCCAAGCACACCTAACAAAAAGGTTTTCACTTAATTTCACCCAAAGCTAAATAAGGGAAGAGGGGAGAGAGTCTTTTTAATGCCTCGAGCTTTCAACACATATACAGATCTCCACTTGTTTAACTTCTGACACTTTTCTCTTTTCCAACATGATTAAAAGTTAATATCATTTTCAATAATAATTCTTATGTTTATTTTATAAAAATGGGGAATTTTTTGAAGGAAAGAAAATGAGATTTTATAATATTTAAGTGAATTTATATAATATTTTTTTTCCCCTCAATAAAAAATCTTAAAATAGATTTAGTTAAAATAAAAAATATTAAATTAAGAAAAATACTGTTTTATCTGCTTTAGAGCAAATTAACTTATGCACCAGAAAAATTAACTCATTTCAATGACTTCCACACAACAATACATTCAATATCTCGAACAAGATCAACGATGCAAAGAGGTCCAAGTTGGTGGTGAGATCAGAACACTGGGTAAAGGAAAGATCAAGATGCAAAGGATTGCCAAGGAGACTGACAGACAAATGTGAAAATAAAATGAAAAAGATGGCTGGAGAAATTAAGCATCAATATGGAGTTCTAAATTTAAAAGGGCTTTAAAAATAAATAAAAAAATAAGATTTTAGAATAACTCATTTGGTTGGTTTTGAAAAAAATAAAATTTTTAAATGAGTTTAGTTCAAACCCCATCCCAATTGAAGGGCAAGAAAGAAAGTTAAAATTTATCAATTTAGTTCAAAATCCATTTCAGTTGAAGAGCAATAGAAAAGACTGATATTTTTAAATTTAGTTCAAAATCCATCTCCGTCAAAGAAGAGCAAGAGAAAAAGTCGATATTTCCCAATTCCCCGGAATGAACGGCCTCTTAAAATCCAACCTCAGGTTTAAGTCAACCGAACAGCTTCTTCGACCGCCAAATCCCCACTTCCAAAGCCCTAGCTTTTCCCTGGCGCCCCAATCCCCGCCCTTTCTTTCCCCCCATTTGGAAACCCTAGCGCTCTTCACTAGGGTTTCGTTCCGTCTCCTCTATGAGGCGCGTCTTCGACGAGATCTCCGACGATGAGTGGGAGAATCATGACTTCAAACCCTCGAGGATTCTCAAGAAGACCAAACCCTCGCCCCCTGCAATTGAATCCTTTGCTTACCATCGTAAGCCTTCCAATCCCTCCTCCTCAAATGGTTTCGAGTTGGACGACGATTTGAACGATGATTTGGAAGCCTCTGCCACCCGTCGGCGGGCGGGACGCCGGTTCGTCGTTGACGAGGACAGTGACGCCGAGGTTCAGTCCGTGGAGGAGGATGAAGAGGAATTCAGTTGGACTGATGATGAGGACGATGATGGAAAGGAACAAGAAGATGAGGATGTTGAAGAGCTGGACTTGGTTGGGAAAGCCCTGCAAAAGTGCGCCAAGATATCTGCGGATTTGAAGAAAGAGCTCTATGGTTCTTCCGTTCCCGCTTGCGAACGTTACTCCGAAGTGGATGCTCCTTCTGTTGGGATTGTTACTCAGGTACTCGTCATTTGTTCAATAAAGGTTTCGTCTTTGTTGGAAAAGATGCATGCTGACATTCAATTTGATCACTAACAGGATGATATTGATGCTGCTTGCGCCTGCGAAGAATCAGAATTTGAGCCAACTCTCAAGCCATACCAGCTTGTTGGTGTTAATTTTCTTTTGCTTTTGTACAGGAAGCATATTGGTGGAGGTATGTTTTCTTTGGTTAATCCTTTCAAGTATTATTTCTCTTTGGTGATGATGTTTTGTTCACAGTATTTGTATAAACTTTTGTAGTTGATGATTTGATCTTGTTAGTCAATCCCTAATTTTGTTTGCATTTGTGTTCAGTTATCATGTTGATACATTGTTCTCGAAATGAATAAGGACCTGATGATAGAATTACCTGAGTATCCCCCAGTTATATTTGTTGCAAAAATGCATGGTTAATAATGTAATATTTATTTGATGAAAGGCCTTTGTTTGGGATCATTTTATGACACAAGGAATTTTTTACCTTGTGAAATTGGACTTTTCACATGATCGAATGAACTTGGCTCCCATATTTAGAAGTTCTGAGATCTAGTCATGCTCAGTGCCTAAATCAGTTGCAAATTCTAATTATTTATGGTTTCAAGACTGCATAGTTAAAGATGATATTTCTTGCTAAAAGGATAATTTTTATAGCAATATGGATTATTAAACTTCACTCTTGGGTGTCATATTGGAGCATAATTTTATGAATTTGGCTCCATTTAATAGTTTTTGTTAACTCGAAGTCTTGTTTATTCATTTTGTTAACTCTTGCTTTGACAAATCCATATTTGGGATCTCCAGTCTATTCATTTTATGCAGTCATTGATTTTTGGAACCATTTCAGGCAGATTCTTGTTAATGGTTGCACATTATAAATCCATTATGTATAAGTTAGAACATTATCCTTGCATCTTCTCTCTGACTTTGAGGGCACAATAATACTAAGTAAATTAAATTGATCATAACAATTTTACCAGGATAATTAACATCATGCCATCATACCCCTTGGTGAGGAGTCAATATCTGTGCACATGTGAACATGGAAGTGATCATCAACATTTTGCTTTCAATCAATTGTTTATTTCTTGTCATTATAGTCTTCCACAAGAGCATGTTTTGGATGTAATATATAAAATACTGTCTACATGCTTTCTATTCGGCATCATGAAACTCTTGTTGGCGAATTGTTGGTTCTGCAGCTGCTAATATTAAGATTTAACAGTTTTGAATTTTTCATGGTGGATAGTCTTTCTAACTAGTACTTTTCTGCAGCTATTCTGGCAGATGAGATGGGACTTGGTAAAACTGTGCAGGTATGGTGGCCTGAAAACTAAAGTCTAACGCTCTAACTGCTTTTCTGGTTAGGTTTTGTTTTTTGAAAATTTTCCTACTGTCACAGGCTGTCACTTATTTAACCCTCCTCGAACGCATGCACAATGACCCAGGTCCCCACTTGATTGTTTGTCCAGCTTCTCTTTTAGAGAACTGGGAAAGAGAATTGAAAAGGTGGTGTCCATTGTTTTCTGTTATCTTATTCCATGGGGCTGGAAGAGCAACTTATTCAAAGGAACTGAGTTATCTTGCTAAGACTGGCCAGCCACCATCCTTTAATGTCCTACTTGTTTGTTACTCACTGTTTGAAAGACGCAGGTTTGGTGATTTGTTTTTTAACACAAGACCTGTTTTATAGGTTCCAACTGAAGTTTTGCAATGTTTATTGCAGTGAACAGCAAAAAGATGATAGGAAGGTTTTGAGGCGATGGCGATGGAGCTGTGTGTTAATGGATGAAGCTCATGTTTTAAAGGACAAAAACAGTTTTCGTTGGAAAAATTTGATGTCTGTTGCACAACATGCTCGCCAACGCCTTATGTTAACCGGAACGCCGCTTCAAAATGATTTGCATGTATGTTTCTAGACAACTGTTTCAGAGTGCTTGCCATTTTTTGGCGTACTTCTGAGAGAGCAGCTCCTTTCTATTTTACAGTCTATCTTTTTTTTTTTAGTTCCTATATATTTTTTTGCTAGAGTTTGAACTATATTTGTTTGAAGTGGTTAAGGTCATCATTTGTGGAACAATAGAATAACATGTGGGTTTGCATAATTCTGATATGAAAGAAGATAATATACTAAGAAGGAAAGGAAAAAATTGGATCTTGACCTCTAGGAAGAATTATAATTAAGAAATCATGCTTTATATGGTTCACCAAGTGGTTGCTGAGTGAAGTCCATATATTCATTTAAGAGAGATGCTTTATTCTGATTGTTTAGCAAGATCAAGTGTACATACAGGGATTATTAGTTTGAACTGCCATATCAACACCCGATTATCATTCATAATTTGATCATAAAGGTTTGGGGATTCATACATCAAATTATACATGATTGTTCCTGCAAGATCACCTCAAATTAGCACGTAGTGTATTTTATCTTGACATTTATGTGGAGGCTTATCTGCCATTAGCAAGGTTGACCATAAACTTTTTGATTTTGTTAACTAGTGTAGAACAGCTTTAATGGTTTGAACACTTTGATGATAGCATAGTGTTGTATCACCCTTTGTAAATAAATGGGTTGACAGTGTAATCGAGTTTGAACTTTTCGTATACTGAAAAATTAAAAGAATCCTGGAACACAAGATTAAATACAAAAAAATGCAGCAAGGCATTAATTTCAACAAGAATCAAAACTCTTAACATAACATCTCACATAAAAATTAAAATTATATAAAAAAGCATCCTAATTTCAGTTGATCTAAAAGGATGATGGGCATAAAGAGAACTTTGAAAGGGATTCATTTCGTCCCCAACATCCATCCCTACAAGCTGTGTTGTTGGCATTTCTTGAAGCAACAAGACCTACAAACAAATATATATATATATATATATATCAATATGTAGACACATAGACATTGCCCTTTGTATTATAACCTTTAAATGGTGATACCTATTCATATTTATGCTTAAAAGCAATCATGCACAATCTTATGCTATTGTATTAATGATTGTGCATCTTGATGTTATTTTTAGTTTTTTTTACAAGGTTATAAATCAATCATTTGTCTTCAAAAAGGTTGTCCAAAAAGGTTGTCTATAAATATTAAGCAAAGATTATCTCCTGTTATTACACCAGATGTTAGAGTCTAATATTGACTATACTTATCAAAATGTTTGTTTTATCTCCACTGGGCATAATTTATTATAAAGGAGTGCTCTTATGTTCAGACTTCCGCAGTACCTTATGTTACCTCAAAATAGAGTCCATGTTCCTTCAATCTACCTTTATTACTTTGGCTCGAGGATTAATGTTTATCATTATTTCATTATTGTTTAATATTATGCGTTTAGAATATCTTATGAAATCATCCATATTCTTAGCAAATTGTAAATATTTATATTAATATGAATGCAAAACTTATATTTGCAGGAGCTATGGTCATTATTGGAATTCATGATGCCTGATATTTTTGCCACGGGTGATGTTGACCTGAAAAAGCTATTAAATGCTGAAGATAGTGATTTGATTGCACGTATAAAATCCATTTTAGGGCCATTCATTCTCAGACGCTTGAAGTCGGATGTAATGCAACAACTAGTCCCAAAAATACAGCATGTAAGCTTTATCATTGGTCCTAACTTATTTCTTAGAAGGTTTGGTATGTTTCACTCTGGCCTTTACCAGAATCTAAAGACATTTCATCACTTACTAGTGCTCAAACTGCAGGTTCGATATGTTTCAATGGGAAATGAGCAATCTAAGGCATATAAAAATGCCATAAATGAATACCGTGCTGCCTCTCAAGCTCGTATCATGAAGTCTTCTATTGGTACATCCAAGAATGCTGTTGGAAGCCTTCCTAGACGACAAATATCCAACTACTTCATGCAATTTCGGAAGGTGGAAAGTGTACCTTTACTTAATATTTCTCCCATTATCTTTCTGTTCCTAATCTTGATATCATGTTTCTCTCAGATTGCTAATCATCCCTTGTTGGTGAGGCATATATACAGTGATGAGGATGTGGTCCGGTTTGCTAAAATGTTGTACCCTAAGGGTGTTTTTGGCTTTGAGTGCAACTTGGAAAGGGTAATCCAACAGATCAAGAACTACAATGATTTTGAAATTCACCGGGTAACTGTTGTTCCTATATCTTCTTTACTTCTTTAGTAGCATTGCCTGAATATGATATTAATAGTCCCAATTTAATTGATATATCAGGTCAATTGATTACTCATGATCACAACTGATGCCTCAAATTAATTGAAATAACTTAACTTTCTACTGGCTTGAATATTTATAATATTTAATTGAGATGTAAGCTTTTGCATCTGATAGAAGAGTTTGGGATGCTATGATTTACCCAATTTGATGAAGTCTGTAATTTAGTTGACTCAATGTGCTAGTTAGTCTTTTATCTTAATTAATTATGCATTGCAGTGTAGATGGATGCCTTGAATATTACTTTTTTGTCCTATATGACTTGTACGTTACATTAGGCTCTGCTGCACATAAAAATAATATGAGAAAAGGAAATGTGAGACTAAATCTATGGCAATTCTGAAAATCCTTGGGCACTTTGTTATCACCTAGAAACTTAACACCAGTCATCCATCTTGTGATCTTATCATCTAAAATTGCTACAATGCTTAGGTTATTGTTCTCTTACCTTGTGACCTTGACAAGCCAACAGTTGTGAATATGCTTGGGAATCTTTTAAATGGTACTAGTGCTGTCTTCTTTATGTCAAGCTTTAATATATGTAATGTCAAGGCTCCAACCGAACACCTAATGTTATTCCCACTAACATTTTTCTGACAAGATTTAATTATTTTAAAAGATGTTATTAATTGACCCAAACACCCAAGTATTTGTAATGTCAAGGCTATAACCAAAACACCCAAGTATAATTAATTAGGGAAATATATTTTTAACCTTAAAACATTTATTGTAATTGTTATTAATTGACGTCAAAATTTGGGAAACTTTTATATAAAAATTCTCCTTCCAAAACAATTGTGAACTTCCTAACTTCCCAATGTCAACCCCTCTATCCTACCCCCAACCAATCACGTCTTATCGGAATGGATTTTGATGTAGAGCTGATTGTTCTTATGTCAACAGGTAGGCTAGGATTTTGCTATTGGTTTGCTTGAATTTGGATATGACAACTTTGTTTGAGTGCTTTAATGGTTATCAAGGTGATAAAACTGTTCTTTTATCATAAAAGGTCTTTTAGGATTATTCCTATATAATTTTTAAATTTGTTTTAAAAAAAAAAATTGTCAAATTTTACATTGTTTTCTCACTTTAGACACCAGGGAGCAGCTCTCCTTGGTGGCAAGCTAAACTTGTGGCTGAAAATGCATACTCAATATTTTGCCAGCAGTTACTCAAAACTATAGTACTGTTTCTTATACCAATAATATTATCTAGGGCGTTTCAATTTTGCAATTCTTCATAACTCCTTAGTTTCTTTCTATATGGTATTGTTTGTTTATTTTTTGCTTGATATTCAACACTGATCTGATGATTGCTTCTATAACCTTGATAATTTGATTTTGAAAATTATTACGCGTGTCTTCAGCTTTTAATTTCATATGGTGACTCGGGCGCAAGGGATGCTCTTACAGATGAGCATGTTTTTTCCTCTGCAAAGTGCCAGGTAAATTTTCCCCTTGAAAGCAAATTTAAGATCATGGTGATTTTGTGGCTTATAATATAACTAGCACTTGGCTGCTTTAACTGGTACTAGAGAAAATTGTTTTCTTATATTGTATTCAGGCTTTATCTGAACTCCTACCTCTTCTTATCAAAGATGGGCACAGAACTCTAATTTTCAGCCAGTGGACATCAATGCTTGATATTTTGGAATGGACACTGGAGGTCATAGGAGTTAAATACAAACGTCTGGATGGCGGGTAAAATTGTGTGCAGACCTGATTGCATGAGAACATTTGCTTAGAAGGACGTATTCTTACAAGAATTTTGATTTATTTTGCAGTACCCAAGTGTTAGAGAGACAAACAATAGTAGACACATTCAACAATGATCCTACTATTTTTGCATGCTTGCTTTCCACAAGGGCTGGAGGTCAAGGACTGAACTTGATTGGAGCTGACACAGTCATCATACATGACATGGATTTTAATCCGCAAATGGATAGACAAGCCGAAGATCGTTGTCACAGGATAGGCCAAAGGAAACCAGTTACAGTTTACAGGTACTGCATCAACCAACTTGAATATATAAGCATTGTTCATGGTTGTGAATTGTCCATTCTGTCTTTCCATTTTTTTTGGGTGCATGTAGCCTCAATAATAGCTATAAGGTTCATACTGGGGGAGCCGTCTAGGAAGTTGTTGAAACTGAACTGGAATTACCTTGAGGTGGAAGATTTGACAAGTTATTTTTTCTTGTTTGGAAAACTTGACCTACAATTGTGTTTCTTTTGGCCTATCATTCCCAAGTCTCTCTTTTGAAAATTTGACCGGCAACTAAATTTCCTCTGATCAACGTTCCAAACCTAACTAATTTCTCTTTCCAGGTTTGTTACCAAAGATACTGTTGACGAGAACATTTATGAGATTGCGAGGCGGAAACTGGTACTTGACGCTGCAGTGCTGGAATCTGGCACAGTGCTGGATGATGATGATGATGTGCCTGAGAAAACTATGGGAGAGATCTTATCAGCTCTTCTTCTTGTGTGAGAGCGGGCATGCATTAGATACCTACAAAATGATAACCTGATAACTTACAAGCTGTTATTCATGCTAAATTGCTAACCGGTTCAAGAGAACTTGCCTTCCAAAGATAACTGTGGCCTGTGATTCCCTCGTCCACAACGGTATTGCTGATTTAATCCACACCATTCTCCATTCAGGTGTTTTATTATGCCCCCTACAGAAGAATAGAAGCTTGTTGCATTCACACTGATTCTTCAGGTCAATACAGATGTCAAAATTTCAAAAAAACAAAAATTATAGCAAGTGTTGCAGAGCTAATCTGTGATTTTTAAACTTTGATTATATGGACTTCTTTTCAAAAGAATTATCTAACTGGATGACATTTTCGAGTTTAAAAGAAAATGGAGTACAATAATTCTCTGAGCCAAAGAGAATAAGAAAGTTTATCAGTAGTAAGTTGGGTTCCTGTTTTCCTGGTTTTATTTTATGCTGGAGGGCCATGTCAGAAAGATCCTAAACTAGTTTGTACCCCCTTGTTAAGGACAATTGAGATGACAGATATCAACATTTTGTAAATTTGTTTTCTAAGTTGAGTGGGACATGCAGATGCAGTGGAAGTGAAGGCAATCTGAAGATGATGGTAAATCAAATTGCATGATGTGTATTGTACATTTTGATTGGCCTAAAAAGTGTTGTCATAAATCCCATTTGGATCTTGTGCCCTAGATAAAATTATCTAACTGTTTTAATCTAACCCTGTGGATGTCCCTTTCTGTTTGTCTTTCAGGGGGAATCAAGGAACACTGTCAAGCTTCACCACCAGCTTCTCAGTTCCTTGGAATGAATTTAGGTACTCCTTGAATTCACTATTCTTCTTCACATGCAATGTTTTCTCTGTCAGTAATGCTGTTTGTATATATTAGCTCTGTGTGTGGGTACTTCTAATTGTTGCATTTATCTGAATATTATATTTCATAATTCTAGTTAAATCCAGTGTTGAATGTGGTTAATGGAATCTCCTTTGCTACATGAAGAATTCTCACTGAATCAGTGGCCCTTTAATGTCTCCTTTTGTGTCTGCCTCCCTGCTAGATTAAGTGTCACTGATTTCTGTTCATATAATCTTCATTAGCAGCATGAACATCAAGTTCTTAGTATACTACTACACTATAAACCATTAAGAATGTTATTAATTCATTAATTTAATGCAAGGTTGATGATGATGTTATAGGTAAAAAAATATTTGCATTGTTGCATTAGTCTTTGCCCCACAGAAGTTTTGATTATATTGGGTTAATATTCACACAAACTTGTTGGTAATAAGGAGCAGATTAAATCCTATATTTCTTAATTAAAAACCTCATTAGCTTAATTTGGGAATGAAACTCAAAACACCACTTCACACAACTTCTTAACACCCAATTCAATGCAGGTAGATATGAAGTTTATGTTTTTTATTTTACTTTACCATGGGGTGTGTATTCCATGAATGATGAATGATAGTAGTAATGTTTCTACAAAATAAACACCAACTTTCTAACTGTTTTTTCTTTTTTTTTTTTTGTATTTTATAATAATCTCAGAGAATTAAAAAATAAATAAATAAATAAATAAATATTTAAAAATAATGTAAATAAAAGATGAACATTAATTAGTATATGAGAGGAAAGTGGATGGGAAATGGAGGAATAATTAGGATATAGTAGTGTGTGTTACGTGGAGGATCAGGAGAATCACATTGAGATAAAGATGCACGTGCATGGAGGAACGGGCATTGGATGGGACCTAACGTGATCTGGTCGGATCGGGTCCGGCCAATTCGTACAAGTTGGTGGCCATGCTGGTCGGGTCTGGACCCACTTCCTTTCGTAAGTCCCGTGATGATACCCCCCCTTGTTGTTGTACCAGTACCACAAGGTCCACAACCACAAGGCCGTGCCTATCAATCACCTCTCTCCTTCTCCTTCCCTCCCTGCTTTCTTAACATTTTTACATTTTATTTTTATTATTATTATTATCATATATTCAAAATTTTATTTATTACTTTCTCTGTTTCACTTGAATTTGTTATTCTGCTTTCCTCTGGATAAGTTTGAAATAAATTTTTCATGGACTAGAATTATTTATGTCAAACTTTTGGATCCTCAATTCAAAAGGGATTAATCCATTGCTAATTCTAGAATCTTTTGTCTTGACTTGTCTATTATTATATTATTTTTATTAAGAAGGCTAAAAAGATAGAATGATCTACCTAATTTTGTTTTCCTTTCATATTCTTTAAATTTTAATTTATATAAAAATATTGAACACTTGTAACTAGAGTTTTTGGGAAAAAAATAGATAAACAGGTTCATTGAAAATAAAACAAACACTTATTATAACTAGTCTTATCAAATAAAGGTACACCAATATATCTTTTCAAAAAAAAATAATAATAAAAGAAATATCATCTTAATTTTCTCCGAATTCACTTGTCCAAGCTTCCCAAGCCCATAGTTCAAGGAACCAACATAAAGAACCCTAACCCTAACCCTAGACGTTCACTCATTCATTCTGAGTAGTGTAATGGGAATATCCACTATATTAACATATCAAGTTACACATTCACTCATGCAAACCTACCCCTTCAAAAAAACACACACACACACAAAAAAAAAAAGAAAAACCCTAACCCTAACCCTAACCCTAACCCTAACACAAAGACCTCCTAGGGTTTGGTGATAATGTAGCAGAGAAAACGAAGGCCCGTGAATGACAAGTGGGACACACAATAAGCAGTTGCATGCATTGCTCATCAACAGTAACAACTCGGTTAAAAAAAATACTAGTGTAAGAGTAGAAGGGTCTTTGTTTTTATCTTGCTGTCTTCTTTCTCTGAGGAGCCAGCCAGCAGGCAAGCTTCTCAGAGAAAAAACCAGGTATCCCTTCTCTTTCCCTCCTTCATTTCCCTTCCCTTCCCTTCCCTTCATTGTAGGACACTCAAAGCGCCGTTACCTGCATGCACTGTGCCCTTGCGTTTGGGATCCCTACAATTCACTAGACTCCGGACACCACAGGACAACACTTCATTAAAACTCTTTTTAGTTTTACATGAGATCCACTGCATCAACCCATGCATTTGTCTCACTTTGGCTTTATTTATTACTTCTCCATATGTGAAAAGAAGATGAAGAACAAGATGACATGAGCTCATTAATGCCACTGGATCCTTCTCACTTTAATATATGCCTTCTCTCATCCTTCCTTCTGTTAACTCTAGGCCTCACTTGGATTTCAGGGCTCTGTGTCTTCCCTTTTTTTTTCTTTCTTTTTTTTTTTTATTTGTACCTTTTTTTACTTTTTGTTTTTTTGTTGTTTTTTTCTTTTCTACTAAATGCATGTCAAAGGACTGGAAAAATAGAAATAAAAAGGTGCCTAGCAAATCCATATGGTTTGAGAATTGTAAAAATATTGCATTTACTTAAATATTTTGGAAGCTAATATATACTCAACTAACATGACATTAATGACCTTGTTTGGAAAGCTTTTTTTTTTAAAATATTATATATTTGAAAACTGAAACAAAACAAACAGACTTTAATATTTAGGTGCCCTTTTTCATCAATGAATAAACTTTTGACTTGTAGTCAAAATTAGGCATTCTATATAACGCCTCATTCCATTTGAATAAATTGGGCACTTGCCCTCAAAAATTGACCACCCGGTAGCTTAAGAGAGTTTGACCGTAAGATGACAAGTAGGAAAAACTTGGGAATATAATAAAGACATCAAACTTTCTGAAACCTTCAGAACGGGGCCCATGAAAGGTCATGAGGGCCCCACACTAGAGTTGTACCCTCCCTTGGATCCTTCCTTCTAGTAAGTTAATATAAAAGTATATATAAATTATCAACTAAAAATATATATATATATATACATTATACATATATATATATATATATATGCATAGTTTTGTAGCTTGAGATTTAGTGGAGTTATTCATTTATTCATTATGTATGTTTCCCTTCGCCAATCCACAAATGTCATTAAGGTTTTGGCCAACAAAAACACACATAAAATAATAGTGTCCACAGAACTGATGAAGACCAGATAAGCCATGACCATGAAGACAATACTAAAAACAAAAGGTTGTAGTTTTTTTTATATATGTTACTGAGCACAAGGCCAACATTTCCAAAACTTAGGTTGGCTTATATTCTTCCAGCTCCATCACCAACTCAGTTTTGATTTGTTTAATCTGCAAGTGCTTGTGCTAAGGAATATTTGTTCTTTTGGTTGTCTAGAGCTCATGAACACTAGATTCCAAATTTAAGCTATCTTTTAATCTTGATTAAGTAAGGAAAAGAAAAAAAAAACATTTAAGCTGAATATTTATCATGAGAAAGTGTTTATCTCTGATTCTTTACCTTGTTTCTAGAGCTAGCTGAAGTAGTTGGCAATATATATATATATAATATATAATTTATTTATTATTCATCTCTTCATCTTCTATTTCTCTCTCTCTCTCTCTCTCTCTCTCTCTCTCTCTCTCATGCACTGTTTTCCCGTGAGCCCCTGCATGCAACATGTTCTTTGTCATTTTAAGTTCCTTTTGCAGGCGAAAGAAAAAATGATTTAGTTCGCTAAAATATCAATGAGTTGAATAGTAGAGATAGAGAGAGATAGAGAGAGATAGAGAAAGAGCTCATCATCTATGCCCATGGAGCAATGATTGAGACTTGTGAGGAGGGAGAGACAGGGAAGGACACTGAGAAAAGGAGAGAATATGATGACAAAATATATCAGTAGATAGAGAGAGAGAGAGAGAGAGAGAGAGAGAGAGAGAATAAGAGGGTAAAAAGAGTAAGAAGTTCTAAAATTATAGGGAATGTATTGACTAGTCAACCTTAACTAGAGTTTTTACCACAATATATATTTATATACAGATCTCAAAGTCGCATTCATACATCCATTTATATATTTGTATACTCTAATGGACATAGAATTAATTCTGCATGCAAAAAAAAAGAAGACTTAATTAATTTGTCTGGATTGAGTCTTTCTTATTTGAAGGTGCTCCTTTGCTAGCCATGATAACTAGCTAGAAGGAGAGGTGAAAAGAAACTAGAAAGAATAAAACAGGAACTATCTAAACGTACAACATTTTAGATAACAGTAACAACCACTACAGTAATCAACAACAAGAACATAAACAAAAAAGCAACACACAACAAGGTCGTCCTTCTTCTTCTTCTTCTTCTTCTTCTTCTTCTTCTCCATCAAGTTGAGCTACACACCTTTCTCATCTTTCCTTCTTCCTTGTTATGCTACATTTTCTCTACTAGCTAGCGAACGACCGAGATGACGATGCCGGCTTTACTTCTGGTTCCAACGATCCGATATCGAAGCCGGCATGCTGTTCTCTTTGATTGATACCACTTGCCATGCTTCTAACCATGCTACCAACACCAAGAAAATCCCTTGTGAGTACTCCATCTGATTGTCCAATGTTGCACAATCCTGCACTGCTAATTCCTCCAAAACCAGTGACTTGTTCTTGATCAGCATTACCGGTGCAATTCCCTCCGAATGTACTTAACCCACCAGAGACACCAAACATGCCATTACTTCCATTGTTTAGGGTGTTCATTAGATCATGAAAGTGAGTTTCACTATCTATTTGAGTTCTCAAGTTATCTCCTCCTCCTCCACCACCACCACCACCACCACCAATTCCTATTCCTCGAAGCATTGTTCCACCACTCGATGACGAGCCCATCTGCGCTGCCTTTTGGAGCAACGCAGTTGCCGACATCTGTGGAATCATGGACTCATTCTGCATTGTGTGGAACATTGAGGACATGCCTATGTGATGACCACTCATTAGGTTTCCAGTGAAGTGTGATCCTGTTTCCCCATCTCCATTGCCATTGCTGAACTGATTGGACATGAGCAAACTACCAACATTATTGTTGTTGCTACTGTTTATGTTACTTGAGCTATTGCTATTAGGGAAAAAGCTCAAGTTGAATAGATTGGCAGCACCGGGACCGGTGGAAGTTGAGCTATTGTTGTTTGGTTGAAGGTCAGGGAGTTGCATTAAGCCATGAAAGGGCTTACTCTGGAGTACTAATCCTTCTTCATTGTATCCTTGATTGGAACCAGCACCACCACCTAGGAAGAAGGTGGAGGAAAGAGGTGGATTAGATGCACCGAAAGTGGAATGCCCGCTAGACGGTGCAATAAGGTGATCGAATTGTGATCCTCCACCACCTCGACCAAGCCGAAGGACATCGGAAGAAGTATGTCCTTGTTCTTGAATAGAAGATAATTGAGAATTCATTTGAGATAAGCCCAATGCCATGCTACTATTCCCATATAAGTGTCCACCAATGGTGCTGAGGCTTGTTGGAAGCCTTCCACTCTCTTGAGCTAATGCATCACAGAAGGCTCTGTGAGTGATGAAGCTATCCCTCCTGCATGAATTAACAGAAAGTTAATGCAGTCTATTTAAAGGATTGAATCTTCATTAAATGTCAATAAGAATTTTTTGCAAGAACAATGAAAAAATCCATGTAAGCCCCATTTTTAGCAGTAAAACCCGGCCCTTGAAGAAAGAACACACACTTTCCATAGTTCCCAATGCTAGACATGTTGCCATTTCCATGAAAGCCACCAATCAAACATTCCCCATTTCCAGTACCTCATTCATTGCCCAACCTCTCATTCTCATCCTTGTTCTCTCTTAATAGCAAGTTAGCCAGCAACTCCTCTCTTCTTCATTCAATGAATTCAATATAGAGAGAGACAGACAAACAGACAAAGAGAGAGAGAGAGAGAGAGAGAGATGTGTGTGTGTGTGTGTGTGTGTGTGTGTGTGACTTTCCATCCAAGTTCCAACCCTAACGTTTTTCATGAAAAGAATAACCCAGAGACCAAGGCACAAGAGAACAAAGGTGCTGAATTGCCTACATGGCAACACGTGAGCAGAGAGGAGCAGAAGCTGGTGATGATTTAAACTTTCAAGGAGACGAAGATAAAGATGATAACCTTTTCATCTTTGAATGAAGTCTCAATGTCCATGGACACCACTTCACGTGTTAAGCTGTTCCTTCACGTACTCTCTAAACACTAACAAACCCTAACCCAAACCCTAACACTAACACTAACACTAACCCTAACCCTAATAATAAGAGCTGATTGATAATAATTACCTGGAGAATAGAGTGCCACAATCACACCGATACTCACGAGTGCCACAAGTCTTGGAATGTGCCTTCCAGTCTGACTGAACTGCATAGCGTTTTGAACATTTCTCACATTTCCATTTCTTCTCACCATGTTTTCTACAAAAGTGTTTCTTGATACCGGTGAGATCTCCGAGTGCCCGAGAAGGGTCATGGTGGACACAGGTTGGCTCCGGGCAGAGGTACACTTTGCGACGGACCTCTTTGGGGTTCTTCTGTCTCAACTTCCATGGCAAGTTATGCCCTCTTCTGTGCAGCTGGAGGTTTTGCTCTCTTTGGAAGCCCTTGTTGCATACTTCACAGATGAACCGATTTGTCGCCATGAGAGTCTTAGGCGATAGTGCAATCACCTCCGCATCCGGAGCTGTTAGACATATGACAATACAACAAAGTCACAATTTCAGATTGAATTGAGAATTGATAATTTATTGATATGAAGATGAACAGAATGGGGGATCCAAGAAAACATGCACAGAGATTGAGGTTAATTGTATTGAAAAAATACATGTAACTTCAGTTTCATTGGGAATGAATGAGTGACTGAATGAATAAAAACAACCTACACAATTTAATTAATTAATTAATTAATCGATTGATTAATTTTTAATTTTCTGATATTAGAGATCTGGTTCTTGAGAGAAGAATTAATATTGGGGGAAGAAAGAGTGGTGAAGTGTGGAGATACTTGCTTGGATTTCCCGGGAGGTTTCTTCTCTTCTTCGGTGGAGGAACGGCGGTGACGGAGGAAGACGGTATAGGTAACGGAGAAGACTGTTGTTGTGGTGGTGGTTGTTGATGATGATGATGATGATGTTGTTGTTGTTGTTGTTGTTGTTGTTGCTTGACCTGAATATTATGGTGATCTAATACATCATCTCTTGTTGTAAAGAAGGTTGAAGCTGAGGAGGAAGCTGCAGCCATGTTCTTTGTTTCCAAAAACAAACGACACAAGTAGGAAGCGTGTTCTTGTTTCTTGCTTTATCTATCTTGTTGAGCTGCAGATGGAGTTTATCTTTTCAGGAAAACAACAATTAAGATCACTAGCAAACATGAACCATGAGCTCCCCTCTTTTGTTTTCACTTGATGTTTATCTAAAAGAGACACAGAGAAAAGGCAAAAAGAAAAAAGAAAAAAAGAAAAAAAAAGAGAGAAAGAGGGGAAGAGAGAAGAAGAAAGAGAGCTCCAAAAGTACTAGAAGATGGTGTTGTTGATCTGATCTAAAGAAACCACCAGACAAGACTCACAAAAACCTCCAAACCCTACCTCCTGAGGACTCTTCTCAGAGTTACAAAACAACAAAGAGAAGTGGGAAATCAAAACAAACAGTTGCATTCAGAGGCCTAGGAAACAAGTATATCTATATCTATATCTATATATATATATATATATATAAAGCACACAGAAAAGCACACAAATTAATCCAAACTCCCACCTCCACCACCACCACCGCTTCTTACAAACCTCTATCTTCTCCTACTCCACCACCTTCCTTGCTAGATGGCAACAATAGATGTAGAGAGAGAGACACACAGAGAGACACAGAGAAAGTGAGAGAAAGAAGACCCCAAGAGTAGTATACATGTGTTTATGTGTGTGTGTGATATGATATGATTCCTCTCATTTCCTTGTCATACTTTTCCTTCTTCTTCTCCACTGCAGCATCTTCTACTTAAAAACTAAAATAAAATAAAATAATAATAATAATAATAATAATAATAATGATAAATAAAAATTTCTCTCTCTCTTTTTCTTCCCCCTTTTCTCCTCCTTTTCCTCTCCCTTTGCACCACAAATAAAACCACCTCACAAAATATTATACACCTAAATATTGATATATAGATAGATAGATAGATAGATAGAGATGGATAGATAGAAATGCTGTGCTGTTTAAGGGGGGGCTCACGCAGGCAACCGTGTCGTGATGTGAGAGAAGTATTGGGTCCACCAAAGTGTAGCGCTAGCGCTTACCCTCCCACTCAGCGCCATATCCAGACAAAACACTCCTCCCAGTTCAGTTTAAACTAAAAGCCATACACATTTACTCTAGCCCCCTAGAAAGAGAGAGATTGAAAGAAAATTAAATAAATATAAATATAAATATAAATAAAAGAGAGAGAAGGGATCAAAAAGGAGAAAGATGAGTAGAATGAGAGAATGAATACATGGTGTACATATTGGATGTGGTGATATATATATATATTTCAATGTTTAAAAGGCTAGCTAGTTAGTTACTGTTTTACTTGGTTGTTGATGCTTAATGATCGATCATATATATATATGTGTGCTTTGTTAATTAAATTAAGGTTTGGGTTTTTGGTTAGTTACTTCAATGGGAGTTCATGACATCTTTTGTTGGGCTCATGCAGAGTGTACGTTTTGTGTTGAACTTTGGTCCATATTCCCTTTTTAACATCTCCTTTGTCTTCAAAATCATGCATGGTTTTGTTTTGGCCCAAAGTGCATGTGTCTTTAACATCCATACCATACCTTTCTCATTTGGTTCTTGGTTCTTGATTCTTTGATGTGGATTTTTGTGTGGTGAATAATTAATGAGTTATGTTTGGATATTTTGTTAACATTTAATATATTTTACTTGATGAATTAAAATTATTTATGAAAACTGTTTGAGATTCATGTGTATGTTATATATTATATGAGAAACCTAGACATGTTTTCTTTTTAAGAAAAAAATTATGTGGTAAAATTCATTTGAAAATCTTTGACTTAATTAATCATTCTAATTAAAAATATTTTTAAATTTAATTATTTAGTTACTAGTTTTTTTTTTTCTGTATTTGCTATCAAGAAAAATTCTTATTGAAAATGACTGTCTTAAATTTTAAAAAAAAACAAAGAAAATAAATTACTTCTCTAATCATTTTCTTAGGAAGTTTCTCAAATAAAAACAAGTGTTTCTAGTCTTTTGAAAATAGCTATGTAAATTTGGACAAAATTATCTAAAATTTGATATAGTCTAATTTGTTCACAATTAATTTAACTACTCGGTCAATTAGCTAGTCAAGATAAGATCAAGTACATTACCTACACCATTTCCAAACTAGACCACACTTTTTAGGATGAGGAATCATTGAAGAAACTTGAGCTCAATGGATGAGAAGAGAATTAAACAAGACTTAATTGTAGACTCTTTAGTGTCACATAGTTATCATAATTATAATATACTCATTCTATTATTGAGCAAACATGCCTAGTTCTCTTAAGGTACTCTTGCATGCTCATACTATCATATGTTATATTGAAATTTATTCACAAAAAATATTTGTTAGCAAATATATCACTTGAAAACAAAATTTGTTTATTAATTTATTTATTGATGTAAGGGGTCTAAATCAATGTGTTCTTAATTAAGTAAAGAAAGAAAAAGAAGGGAAATCATTCAACAGAATTTTTATGTATTGCATGTATAATTTCCATCTTTCCAACTTTGTATCATTGAGGACATGATTCAAGAATTTGATTGTGAATGAATTTAGGGTATAAAAAGCTTGAAAGAACATGATGATACTTTGATTGTGTTTGGGAATCCAATGGCAGAGATGGGACAAGTCTCCATCTCAATAATGCTTTTTCATGTGAGAAATAGTGAGTACTAACATTGTTCATTCTTGTTCTATTTCTTGCATTTTTATTGATTAAAACCTTATTGAACAGAACAGAATAAATATATAGAATGAAGAAAACAAAATAACACAACAAACATGACTATATATTCTCAAACCAAATATTATCTTATGAATATTATTTTAGGTGTTAGAATAGTAGTATTAGCCAATGTGCAAGCCACGCATGAGTTATTAATACAAGCC
This sequence comes from Dioscorea cayenensis subsp. rotundata, assembly GCF_009730915.1. Taxonomy (NCBI): domain Eukaryota; kingdom Viridiplantae; phylum Streptophyta; class Magnoliopsida; order Dioscoreales; family Dioscoreaceae; genus Dioscorea; species Dioscorea cayenensis. The sequence continues at coordinate 22,120,048 of NC_052489.1, forward strand.
ATACAATATACATATATACATACATTGGCAATTAATTCTTTCAAATCTTGGGACCAATTAATTCAGTCTTTGTTTTGGTTCCATCTCTCTCAAAAGGACCACTTGAAACACAACTTGAAAAGATATCAGATGATCAAAGAGTGGTGAGAGAGAAGGTTAAAAAGCTGAACATATCCCTACCAATGCCTTGATCAGTCATTCTCCCTTACTTTCTCTTTCTCTCTATATCTATATATATTTAATGATGTATATATATATATATATATATATTTAATGACTGTATTCCTTACATCCTTCACGTGAAATTAATTGCTGGTATGAAAGGAATAAAAAATGTTTCTAGTAGGAAAACAAAGATCACAAAACTTGATTAAGATGGTGACGTGCTAACATATTTAATTGGAATTTTAATGATGAAACCTAGCTATATTAATTAGATATGTTATAATATTATTTCATGCATTGTATCCTAATTGACACTAGTTGATATTTATTTTCTCCTTGTCACTCAACATGCTATTTGTTATAGTAAAATTCGGTATCTTGATTATATTTTAAGACTATTAAAGTTTGTTTGCGTGCATGTTTATTATTGGGTTTTAGATGTTACCAGATAACTTTCTCATTAAGGTGTTCTGAAAGTGTTTTAAATGCATGTCTATATACATAATTGGGTTCTAGAAGTTATAAAATAACTTTTTTTTTATTTTATTAAAAATAGATCATACACTATAACTTTATTAAAAACCAAATAAAGTACAGATACATGGAAACAAAACTGAAAAATAATCACCACTTGGAATGACATGATTTTGAAAGTGTTTCAAAATAATGTTCTTATTCAAAGCTAGAGCTATATGTATATATATATTCTATGTCTTTATAAATCTCGGATGCTCAATTTATTAGCTTATTCTTTTTTTTATATTTAAAACACTAATTGATTCATTTATTATCTTGAAATTCAAACAAAAGCTACGTTTTCATTCTATCATTGATTAAATCATTATTTGAATACAATGTTTTTATTTTTATTAAATTGAAAATTTTAATTAGAACAATTTGATGAAAAAGATCAATTAATTTCTAAACAGCTTTACATGGATTAGGTTCAGTGGTTTTCGATAAATATGAATGTTTTGATCATATATAAATATGATTTAAAAAATAAAATGATTTTTAATATTGAGTTCTATATATATATATATATATATATATATATATTAGATTAATACAACTCATGGGTCTAACCTCCCTGGACTGGTAGATGCTTGGGTCCCTATGTTGATGAAGTCTCACTTTCATTCAAGACAAACAAACATGAGCATTCTTGTTTGATCAAAGAGTGATTGTAAACATGAATATACCTATTTTATGGACCATCATCATAAATACTCCTATCATAATTAATTCCTACATCATAGTTTTTGAACTCTCATTTTTTAATAAACATAATTTATTCATTTTTATTATAATTAAACATTTAAATATATATACGTATATATATATATATCCAAAATCGTGTAACTTAAATGAAACTTCTGCCTCTCTGTGAAAATATGTATATGTGTATGTATATTAAGTGATGTATATATATAAGAGTATATATATATATATATATATTATATCATGCATCTTTTAGTTATTGAAGGGGTCGTTGTCACCCTTGTAGATTCCTTGTTGCCAGCCTGGATGACATGGTGGGTCCATCTGTCCATGCTGGCTAGGCATGGGTCTGGGCCCCATTGTTCAAAAACCTAATCAGCACTTCTATTTATATTTTCAGAGTAATTAAAAAAAAATAAAAATAAAACTTTATATTAGTGGAGCAGTAAATATAAATTTAATATAATTTGTGTCTAGGAACACACGTCTATAAGTGTATAATAATAAATATGTGATGTTAAATATTTTAGGTTTTTTATTTTTTATTTTATTTTATTTTATTTGCATTAGATGTATTAGTTGCATATGTACAAGTTTCCAATAGATGTATTCAATTCATGTGTCATGTTAATCACACAAAATTACATGGATAAAACCAAAATTTAATTTTTTTAAAAAAACCCCAAAATATGATAGAAGACCTACCATTTATGAGGTTCATTTTTTCATATTATAAATAAAAAACCATCATAAAAAATATTTGACAATATGATATTGATTTTTTTTTTAAATGTGGGCGAACCACATATTCAAACTCTCAATTTTTAAATTAAAAAAAAAAAACTAAATATCAATTTTTTTACTGTAAAAAAAATTATCAATATCATATGAAAAATTTATATCATATATCTTTAAAGATGGAGAAACTAACTAAATCCTTTCATCAATAACGATTCATCGATTACATGCATCACAAGATCAAAATATTATTATAAGAGAAATTAAGAGTGTATTTGACAAAGTTATAGCCATGTCCTTCAAATAATTTATAAAAACACAATTAATGTTGAATGGTTGAATTGAGGAGTGACATGCACTCAATGATGCAAATTAAGGGGAATGATAGAAGAAAACAAAAAGGATGGATGCTTGCAAAAAGAGAGGCATGAGAGAAAAGGAAGGGATTCTTTTTGGTTCTGAGAAAAAGGACTGAGAGAGAGAGAGAGAGAGAGAGAGAGAGAGAAAGAGAGACAAAGGAATCCAATTAAGTGGTGGTTGTTGGATGAAAATGTGGGGGCAAAATTAGAAAGATCAACTCATTGCACTTTAATTAATTCAATGAAGAGGCCCTTAAAAACATTGTTAATGAACACATTACTTACTCATCATCTCCATAAGATAACTGTTTGATCACTATACCTTCATTAATCCATGGTATTGCTTTGTTTCTTTTTCTTTTATTTAACATATTTAGTTTTAATATTTTTCTATTTTTTATAAAGTAGAAAAAATATTATGTTTATTTCTTTTTAAAAGTCTTGTGTTTCAAAATGTTGTGTTTTCGTTTAGTTGGGTTCATTAATATGAAGATAAAATTAAATATGTGTGTGTGTATATATATTCATTTTCATTACATTATTTGATCAATTGTATATAATCTTGAATAATATTATTTATGAAAATTGGGTGTTTTTTTTTAGAGAAATATGATACGAAATCAACTATCTTGTGAATGAGTGATTGTAAATTAAATTTTCTCTTTTGAGTTGTGCAAGGTCATATCTTATGATTGAAAATCAATGACATAAAATATTTGAGAAGTTCAGTTTTAAACTAATAGAGTTTGATTATTATTATTATTATTATTATTATTATTATTATTATTATTATAAATTGATGATAAGTATTTTTTTTTTTATTTTGCATTGTGCTTAAGAGGTTTTGAACTCGAGACCTCCCAAACACAAACAAGATAAGAAATCACTAGGCTATGTCTTGATTTTTCCAGTTTGATTATTTTTTATTCCAATAGATTTAATTCATATTTCATTTTTCTTGTAAACCGAAATAAATAAATTAATATAATAACAAACTAATCCTTTTATATAAAAAATAAATGTAGAAAATTTTCATATCTATAAATTTTTTTTTTTTTTTATCTAAATCCATTCTTAAGTCATCCTCTCATTGTTCCACTGAATTTTACTTGAATTTTTTCTCTCATTTTCATCCCTATAAGTCTTTCATTCTTCTCGTTGTCTGCATTTAATCAAGCACTTAATTATATATATATATATATATATATATATATATATATATATATATATTTGGGAATGTATTGAAATACCTAATCAAATATTGTTTTGCGTTAAATCCAATTACCAACTTTTACAAGGGTTTAGGTACAAATTTGACAGACAAATATGCACAAAAGTGCATGCATGTGAGTAGCTATGCTTATGCATGCCACCATCATGGTATTGGTAGCATCAAAGAGTAGTCACATTCTCAAAATTCATGGCATCAGAGCTCTGCTTCACAAACCTCCAATGAATAGTACAATGCTTTTACTCACTCAATCACTCTCTAATGGTTCTCAAGAGTGCAAAAGAATCCATCACTGTGCTTTTGAGGAAGAATTCATTCAAAAGCACTTGTCAATGGGTGAGATTGACTTTGCACGCAAGGTATTCGATGGAATGCCTAAACCAAGTGTGTTTTTATGGAATGCAATGATTCGAGCTTATTCTTGGCACGGTCCATTCTACCAAGCTGTTGAACTTTACCATGATATGTTGAGTTCATGTGCTATCAAACCGAATAAATTTACGTTCCCGTTTGTACTCAAGGCGTGTTCGAGCTTATTGGCATTGGATGAAGGAAAGGAAATTCATGAGTATGTGAAAAGAATTGGTTTGGAATCTGACTTGTTTGTTTCAACTGCATTGATTGATATGTATATGAAATGTGGATGCTTGGATGAATCTTGTGCAGTGTTTGATGTAATGCCAACTAAAGACATTGTCGCATGGAATGCGATGGTAGCTGGTTTTGCGCTTCATGGGATGTCTGAGGATAGTATTGGCTTTGTTTTGGAGATGCAAAATGCGGGCCAGAGACCGAACCGTTCAACTGTTGTATCGGTTCTGCCTGTGGTTGGACAAGCCAAAGCATTGAGACAAGGGAGAAGCATTCATGGATATTGTGTGAGGAGATACTTTGATGAGGATGATATTATGGTGGGGACTGCTCTGTTGGATATGTATGGGAAATGCGCGTGCTTGGTTTACGCTTGTCGGGTATTTGACAGCATGAGTGCAAAGAATGAAGTCACGTGGAGTGCGATGATTGGAGGCTATGTTGTCTGTGATAGGATGGTGGATGCATTGGAGGTCTTCGATCAAATGATGATTGAGGGGTCCTCAAAACTGGCATCATCTTCTCTTGCATCAGCTCTTCGGGCTTGCACAAAGTTAGCTGATCTGAACAGAGGGAAAATAATGCACAACTACTCAATCAAATGTGGTCTTCTGCCTGATATAACAATAGGGAATTCACTGCTCTCCATGTATGCAAAGATTGGTAGTGTAGATGATACGGTGAAGTATTTCGATGAAATGGTATTTAAGGATAGTGTCTCTTACAGTGCAATTATATCCGGATACGTGCAGAATGGGAATGTTGAAGAAGCATTTGCAATTTTTAGAAGAATGCAACTCTCAGATGTAGAACCAGACGTTGCAGTTATGGTTGGAATAATACCAGCATGTTCCCATTTAGCTGCATTGCAGCATGGGAAGTGCACCCATGGCCTTGCTATCATCCATGGACTTGCATTTGATGTCTCGGTTAGTAATGCATTGATCGACATGTACACCAAATGTGGCAGAATTGACCATGGGAGAGAAGTTTTTGATAGGATGACAAAACGGGACATTGTATCATGGAACACAATTATTGCAGGGTATGGAATGCATGGGCTGGGCAAAGAAGCGATCTTCTTGTTTTTGAATATGCAAACCGATGGTATAATTCCGGATGATATCACATTCATATGTCTCTTGTCTGCTTGCAGTCATTCAGGATTAGTTACAGAAGGGAAACACTGGTTCCATGCTATGACTTTGAATTATGGAATTAAACCAAGAATGGAGCATTATATATGTTTGATTGACATCTTAGGCCGAGGTGGTTTTCTTGATGAAGCCCGGGAGTATATCAGGAGAATGCCATTTGAACCAGATGTTAGAGTTTGGGGTGCTTTGCTCGGCGCATGTAGAATCCATAAGAACATTGAATTAGGAGAGCAAGTGTCCCAAATGATTGAAAAACTTGGCCATGAAAGCACAGGTAACTTTGTTCTGTTATCGAACATATACAGCGCAGCAGGGAGATTCACTGAAGCGGCAAAAGTTCGAATTGTGCAAAGGGACAGAGGATTTGTAAAAAGTCCTGGATGTAGTTGGATTGAGATCAAGGGAAATATTCATGCTTTCATTGGTGGTGACCGATCGCATCCTCAATCAAGAAACATATACCAAAAACTGGAAGACTTGCTTGTGGAGATTAAGAAATTGGGGTATCAGCCCGATACTAGTTTCGTATTGCAGGACATGGATGATGAGGAGAAAGAGCATGCCCTTCTCTACCATAGTGAGAAGCTAGCAATTGCATTTGCTATTCTTAGTTTGAGCAGCGATAAACCGATTTTTGTGACGAAGAATTTGCGAGTTTGTGGAGACTGTCACACTGCGATAAAATTGATCACATTAGTGTCTAAAAGAATCATAGTTGTGAGAGATACTAGCAGATTCCATCATTTCCATGAGGGAATGTGTAATTGTGGAGATTTTTGGTGATTCATACATGAACTACTTCAGTCTTTTTGCAGTGTATATACATCTGTTCAGATACAGGATTTTGTGTGATCTATTCCAGACTGACTTTAGACTACACAAAGTTTGGAAAGCAGAATGTTAGATAGATGGGTATGTTTTAGTTGAAGAATTATTTTGGATTGTGTATCTCTTGATTGCAGTTCTTGAAATGAGCACAAGAAGTGCTGTTTTCCAGGACTGAATATGGCAAATGCAGATACATCCAGAACAGGAAGTTATAGAGGAAATAGCAAAATTTGCAATGATTTGTCAGAGGTGCATCAAAATTCAATATTCCCATGATAAGCACTGTGTATGATCAATCTTCACGGGTGCAGACAGACGAGGCCTTCCATTATTCACATGACTCACGAGTCACAAGACTGAATGATTTTGAAATTAATCATCAATGTCTTGGTTGATGATTGTAAACGTTACCTGGAGAAGCGACCGATTGCAAGCCAGGAATGATTCAATGAATTCCTCTGATCATTTCTGATCATATGTTTTTGTGTTTTTGTTCCCATAAAAATCCAATGGAAATTAAGTATATGAAAGAACATATAGGAAGAAATACAACACAAACATAACATTGCTTCAAAGTCAGGTTAAGAACATACATAATTGAGTTTTAGGTACCACCATAAAACAACTCAAGCAATCACTGTTCAAAACATAAAACAAACTTAACTTCAGAATAATAAAAGGGTCTTTGTTTTTGCAGCTTGCTTCTTAGCAATAGAACATGACTCTCTTAACATTTTCCTTTAGTGCAGGAAGGGGCCTCACGGCGGCGGAACCCGGGACACGGCTGCGGCTTGCTACAGGAGCACCTCGACCAACCGCACCACTTGCCATTGATCCACTATCAGAAGTCTCTGGCTCCATGTAACAACGAGCTCGAAAAGCAGCCAAGTGAGCGTAGTAAGCGGGTGGCACTGCCAGAAAGAAAAACATGAATGTGTCATTGCTTTGTTTTCCCAATAAAATTCGTTGGAACAAATTGAAATAACAGAGTTCATGAAACTATATGGCATACCAATAGATACTGATCTTGTGCACCTCGCATAACTGCAGGATAAAAATATAAAATCAGGACGGTGGCTAGATGATTATTTGATTGCGGAAAATATAGATTATACAAAATAAAGCAGGTGATGAAATCGATGTTCATTACGTGTAGCATAGATTGTTGATAAGGGACTGGAGTTGGTCTGCAGTGAACTTGTTCTCATCCCATAAAACATGGTAATGAGCAGGGCGGCTTGTACCCTTTCAGAATGTGAAAGATGAAACACATTATATTTTTGAATATGGGAAAACAATCAACACTACAAGTTGCACATTGTAAATTAGGATGAGATTTACTTGTATGCCAGCATGGCTGCACAAGTAGAAGTCGAACTCAGTTGGATGGCAAATCTTGGAATCAACAACGGTGCCTAAAATTTAAAGAGAGATGTAACCAAGAATTATACCAAATCAATCAAGAGTGTTGTTGGAAAACTGAACATATCTAAGGCATTAGGACAGCTAACCAGGTAATATATTTCCACTCTTATCAACAGAGCGCTGATCTGCATGGTTATTTGCAAATAGTCGGGTATGATGGCGCTTTTGCACAACCACGAAAGTCACTGGAGGCTGATAATTAGGCTCCAAAGAAGCGCATGCCTGAAATATATGCAATAAATGGATAGAGCTTTATGAAACAAAGAAGTTGGTTGAAAAAACATGCAAGCTTAAAATTAGCTTCTGATACCTTTCGTATTGCGTCAAGCTCATACAGTAGCACTTGATAGAATTGACCCTCAGAAACACCATCCCTGCAGAGAAACCAATGAATTAATTTGTTCATTCTTCAAGGGCAAAGAAACTAAATTCTAACAGATACCTGAAGAATATAATACGCTGAGGTTTCTGACCAGTTGCTCGTTTGAAGGAGATAAGGAGATCCCTGTTATTTTCAATGCCATTTCAATAACCAATAAAGTATATTCTTAAGGTCAAGGTGAACTGACAGATAAGAATATTAATCAAACATACTTTATCATGCCACCGCTAAGAGTTCCTCTTTGGGGATCTTGCCAGACTTTAAATAAATCTTGTATCAGTTCTTGCCGATGGGCTTGAGCGCTCACCCTACTAGTATACTTTGTGACCTCTGGCCAATCTTGAGAAGCAACAACCTGCAGGAAAATTTAAAGTATCACCAAATAGAGTTCTAGCATTTAAATCAAATAAAGATCACCTGTTGCTTACAGCAGCTATGGAGGGGCTGGAGTCCTCCCCTGGATGAGGATGAGTAACATCTGCCCCAAATATTATGGTTGGCCTATCACTGACAAGAGGTATACGCCTTGTCAGAGCATCCATGAGTACTGTGTTTCTTCCACCAACCTATCCATGGATAATTAAGAAAGAATGGAATTAAGTTAGCCCTTGTCCAAAATAAGGGATTAAAAACTGATACCAGGTAGCACAAACCTTCACGTTTATCTTAAGAGCAACATTAGCTAAATATTGTTTGCTCATCTTAAATACATGCTTAGTTAGACAGCACTGTGAGACCAATCCAAGATCCGTCTCGCAAATCCGTTTAAGATCACCTGCCAAGGGAAAACTTTACTTATTGTCCCAGATAACAAACAGAAAAATCAATCCACAGTGTTATGCATTATAAATGGAAGGCTTGTTCTCTTGGAATCTCAGAGCTCTAGAGATGCAGATCTCAGATATACAAAATCTTTTATTTAGGAAAATAAAGCAGCACTCCAATCATCCAGAATCTACATGCTGATGAATTATTCCACAATCACAGTTAGAAAAATAAAGCAGCACTGCAATCATGCAGAATCTACATGCAGATGAATTGTTCCACAATCACAGCTAGAAAAATGAAACAAGATTCCAAGCATGCAGAATCTGTGTATATGAACTATTCTACGATCACAGCATAACAGATAACAAGCTTTCATGGGTACAATTAGCATTTCCCATTCCCAATCACATGTTATACGTTAGTAAGAAACTGAATAAGGCGTATAGCAACTGATCAGTGAAAAAGATAGTGCAGAGTTTGATGCTTACTGTAAAGAGAACCATTATTGTCAGGAAGAATTACAATAAGCAAATCAAGTTCTTTGCCCTCAGGTTTGAGTTTGTTCATGACATCATTATATCTCGCTTTTAAAGCTCGTTCCACGTGCTCAGGTCGGGAACTTGATGGTGGAAGAATAGGCTCTAAAGCAAAATCCTGATTGAACAGCAAGAAAGTATTCATCACAACTGTAGTCTTTAACCAAGGCAAGCAACAAACAATTTTTTTTAATACAAAAAACAGAGAAATCACCAGCCTACCATTCCAGATATATGGCACATCTGAGCCAGCTCATGACAAAAACCACGTGCAAGATTATCTTGTACATTTCGCGAAAAGTTAATGCATGCCCAATTATTTACCCTTCCACCATTGACCATTTTCTGCAACAAAAGAACACAAACATAAATAAATGGGAGGGTTTCAGAACATTGCAATTATATCTGAAAAAGAAAAAAAAGTGCCTTCAATTTTTTCACTGACTTTAGAGTCAGGTGCATATGAGTGATGGGCAGAGCATATGAGATTAATTTGGACACAACTCTGTCCAGACATATTATTTCATGATGACTTGAATACTAATGCACTTAAATACAACTTCTTTAAGTGACCAAAACAAAGAACATAACCCCACAAAGTATCTGCTTGAGTTCTAGAAACCATTGTATTCCTCATTGGTTAGCTGATGCAAGATTTAACCAGCACACATTATGGTTGTGTTTGGTTGGAGAGTTAAGTGTGTATTTAAGGGAACCTTTTATGAAAATTGGTTTGAAGGGAAAATTTTTATATAAGCAGAGACCACAGTTTGACTCAACTAATATCAATCAAGCCTAAATAATTTAAAATCAAATTATTATTTTTAAAATTAACAAGTACATAATTAAATCCCTCTGTAGGTCCATCCCATCTAAAGGAGTTCTACTTGTTTGAGGGATATATACAAGGATGGGAGTTTAAGAATCCTCCAGGAAAAAAATCTAATAAGGTATAGTTGGAAGTTTGCACTTGGTCCAGATATGATTCCTAGTTTATCCTTTCTTGCAAACACACCAAGGTTGGATGGATTTCTATCCACACTCATTCTCTCCAATCCTTTTATCAAACACACCCCAGTTGGGTTGTAAATGGATAGGAACATCAACGAATTTTAAAAACATCTGAACTTAAGGGATTTCAAAATCACTCTCTTTATCCCTTCCCATCCTTTTCCAAACTCTTCTGTCCAGCAAAACATGAAGACACCAAATTTCACCGACTGAACACACCTATGGATTTTGAAAAAATTGTAAATCCAAATTCATGTGCTCTAAACACTGCTACCCGATTCCAAAGTAACACTGCATAAGTAATACGTTGTTTTTCATTCTCTAATGAATAAGAAAGATGAGATTTGCTACAAAAACATTGGTGCCCAAAACACACCGGGTTGGAGTGTCAACTAATTTAAGCCAGAAGGCTCAGGAGTCAGGACCCATGTTAGTAAGTTTTTGCTTAAAACTTGATCAAGACAAGTTGCCATGGCTAGAAGATGAAAGTCTCCTGAGACCACTCTCACATTCAATAGATAACTGAGAGACAAACAACCAGATCCTACAGGTATACGGAGAACACAAAATATACTTTGCATGTTAGGGCTTGAGTGAATAAATGAGGCCAATAGGAGGAATAAATATTCAAATCATCCATGAAAATAATACAGAAACAAGAAGGAACAAAATTACGTTCAAAATAGAATAATACATGAACACCACAAATTCAACAGCATAAGTTAATACCTTATTCATCATATTCCATTGGCCAACCCGGGGCAAAACATCTTTCTCTCTGCCAGTATCATGGTATTTGAGCTGCAGGCAACAAACAGAAAGTATTTAAATACTACAAGTCGATCTGTCCGACTTGATTATTCACAAGTCGATCTGTCCAACTTGATTATTCATGTGCGACATGAAAGTATTTAAATACTACAAGTCGATCTGTCCGACTTGATTATTCATGTGCGACATGGATAAAATCCAAACTCGAACTTCATTGGTGGCAATCAGAAAAGTTCTAAAGAAATTTTCGAATAAAAAGCATGCAGGCGAATCAATTTCTACTCATATGATAAACAAACAAGCTGAAAAGCCCTGGATAATGCTTACTATTTAGCAAGCAATATAATATACTTATCAGTAAGGCTGGGATAACACGTTCTGAAAAAATAAACTGGCCTGGAATTTGAGAAACAACTGCTTACCCATGGTGCAGGCAAAATCCGTGCCTCAACAGAAGCAAGTTTCTCACTGATCTTGATTCCAAATTCCCTTGCATAGGGATCATCATGATATGCGTTGTGGTGGACAGTCTGCAAAACCAATATCATTCAGAAAAATGGTACATGAAGTCCCAACTCATTCTCATATAAAATCAAGAAAACAATTTTCTTGATGAAGTAATTACAAAAAAAGAAGAAGAATAATTACATTAAGAACACCTGAATTATATACAAGCTAAATAGCAAGTAAACTTAATAAAGCACTAGTGAATGCCAAATACTAGTAGAGACCAAGGGTGTGTTTGGTTGAGAAGTCATAAATCTGTATAAGCCCTAAACTTCATGATGTTTGGTTGGTCGTACAAGTGACATTAATGTTTACACTTCTAGCCACATCTAGTCAATGGAGCCAAAAGTGCCTGAGTGACGCTTTGTCTTTTTTGTTAAATATCAAAACACCAAAGCATAGAGATTTGGAAGTCGAAGTTCCCACTTCTGGCCAGCCTATGGTCAACCAAACATCCAGAGTTCTCTAGAAGTAGCCCACAACTCTAGGCCTCCAACACTGGGAAAGTACAACCTTGCTGTAAAAGCCAACAGGAGAACCATAAAATTTTCACTAGTAGACATTACAACTATCAGAGATTAGAGGGTCACATCAAATACATAAAACTTGGATCAGCAAGAGGAAATTGGATTGTCTTGCACATACCATTAAAACACATAAAACACAGCCATGATAAGATTAATGTGGTGAGTAAATAATATCACACACTAGTTTCTTTTTAGGGTTTTTTTATTTTTGGTTGGTAAAGAATATCACACACCTTGAAATGAGATGAACTGTATAATCAGGCAATAATGTGTCAGTCCATTTGGTAGAAATCAATGAGGCGATTAAAGATAAATATAAAGCTTAAACAAGGTTTGATCGTTAAAGCCGCTGATTACCTTCATAATATCACGCTCTCGTTCCTGTGGGCGTTGGCAGGTCACCTTAAGAAGTGCAGTAATCTGTTTCTCGTTCAACCTCTTGGAGTACCTTTGGCCTTCAACAATCTTGCATACCTGAAATCCCTTTAAAAGGTCAAGATGCAAATATTTTTCCAAATGTTTAAATCAGGTTACTCTCCAGGCGGCACAAGTTCGAGGGCAATAAAATGTTTTATACTCCAATGGCATCATTAAAAAAAATGGTAAACAAACAGTCAGACCTCCATCGGTAGATAATTTGGCCTCTGTTGATTTCCCACTTGCAAGCAAGGTAATGTTGCATGCTGAATGCTGAAACCATAAGTCTCTTGAAAATATTGCACCACAGACTTCATGGTTCCTCTTTCATCAACAGGAAACCTATTAGAGTATTGACAAATAAGTGCTTCAACAAATAATGAAAAAGTATAACCACATGCAATTGCATCGAGGAAACAAAATCGGAGAAAAGATAATTTAAAGACTTATCACTAAAAACATCATACGTCAGCTCTCTCGTAGCTTGAGATGTTAAACCAGATATACGGTACTTTCGGCGCATATTCCCACGATGTGTAACCTCAACCTTGACCCCTCTCAAAGCTTTCTTGATCTAGAAAAAGAGGAAAATTCTGAGATCCACAAGAAGTGAAGAAATAAGCAATCACTGTTTAAAAACAGAGCACAAAGCATTCACTCTTCACTTTGTTTATTATTGATGGTGTTTTGGTTTGAATTCAAGTCACTTATTCTTTTGAAGCCTCCACCACCAAGATTAGAGTCAAAAGAGACTACCACCAGTAAGCCAATAAATAAATAAATAAATAAAATAGGAGACAATAGAAAGAGTTCCAACAGTTCCCCACCAAAACTTTTGCAGATGTTCCTTCGAACCATGAACCAAAACTGGCAGTCACAAATTCTAGTAAAATGATATCATCAAGGAACATACATGAATTCAACATTAACATGCTACTAAAAATTATAAAAAGACACGTGTTGGGTAGTTTGAATTGCCTTTCAGCAATCAAACTGATAAAACAATAGGTTGATATTATTACACAACGGAGGAAATGAAAAACAGACCTTCACTCGATCAGCATCTGACAATGGTCTGGCAGAGACATCTTTGTTCAGAAGCTGGGTGACAAAGTCAATAACTGGAAGTGGCTCAATAAAAGCCGTGGATGACATGTCTGCAATATAAAGATATCACATGATTAAACATGCGGTGACATATATTGTACGAATTATTTAAAAGAAATAGATGCATAACTATAAAAAGAGATGACAGGGTGAAACTCCTAATTTATTAAAAAACAAAACATGGGATGGGTTATGATGTTGCCAGAAATCGACATTTCATGAGCATGGACAGCATCCCATTGTTGAAGTGTGACAGTATGTGTGGATCTTAGAATGGCCAGAGACCATTTTTCATTCCTAAAAAAATATAAAATAAATTTAATTTTTATTTTTATTAGAAAAAAAAAAAAAAGCAAACTTACCATCTAAGAGTAGTGAGGCATGGAATTGCATGCATGAACACAGAATAAAACAGTAGTTACTAGTAAGTTTATAAGGGTATGAAAATATTTCTGGTTTTTACTAAAACATTATGTTATTAATTCCAAATCCTCATCCTATACCTGAAGTCAGGCTAGGAGTTAATCACAGGAGAATTTCTTGGTGTTAAAATAAAAATGTACAATGAATTAGACCCTGAAGTTATCCAAATGACATCATTCAGTCTTGCATGTTTCTAACCCTGAATTCATTAGACCAGCAGCACACAAAGCATGGTGCAAACTCTTTCTAGTTTCCACAAGTGGGTTAGGGAACAAAGTTTCATGTACACCTCACCAGCTAGAATGCATGGACAGATGTCAAACAAGGTACATATATTACAAAGCAACCATAGGCTCTATTTTGATTAACCTTGTACTGATCTGTGTGAATATTATTGCAGAAGCTTCTATAAAACAACTTTGGCACCCTAAAAAATAAGCACATCTTGCTAAAGGAAAGCAACAACCTACTTACCAATATTAAGTGACAGCCCCATTTGCGTAGGGCGGATGCTCTGGTAAAACCCACGCCAGCTTTCTAAGCCCTCACCAAGAGCTTGCCTTCTCCCAAGGTCAGGAGAATAAAATGAACGGCCAACCGGTAAATATCTGAAGTCCATCACAACATTTGATAAGCATTCCCTCCTCATAAAGTAAAAAAAAAATTTTAAAAAAAAGCCGGTAATATTTAATGATTATAATCAGAGGCATGATAAAATGTTTGTAAGTGAAATTACCTACCTTGCAGTAGGCAATTCGCGAAGAACAATGTCAAGAACTTGAAGAGCTTCTTGAGGAGCTTCAGCTTGTTTCCCAGATAAAAACAGCTCTAAATGGTGGAGATCAGCACGGGCAGCGAACTTGATTACAACCTTGAATGGTCTTTCCCTCCTTCATGTCCCAAAGAGGCATAAGCATATAAGTAAAAAGTATAGCATACAGGATATTCAAGGTAATGAGATTTCTCTAATTATAAATGGAGGACCTCTGACCACCCGCAGCACCATCTTCCTCATCATAAAGGGTGATTTCAAAGGTTCTCGAAGTAAAAGGCAGGGGCCCAGCTGTGTAAAGACTTTTTCGCCCGTCATAAGCTGGAAGGCGACCTCCTAAGTGAGACTCTCTGTATAGCTTAACCAGTTGTTCCATGACAGCTCGATTCACACCACGAGATGTTATTTCAGGAGTTATTGTAACCTAAATGGGCCACAAGAATTAAATTGAAACCATATATAAACAAGTGAAATAAGAATCCTGCATGATAGTGGAGTAAAAGGCTCATCAAATATGCAAAAACCTAAAAGGAAACTTACATCATATTGATGGAGATCTTTATCAGGAAGTTCGGCAAAAAAATGATTTGCTTTGACCACACATCTGTCCCCATAACTACCCTTTCCAGGACGCAGAGGAAATCTCATTGATTTACTGGATGCAACAACTGTAGTAGCTGGCTGGATTATAATGCTTGACGAAGACTCTCCTTGAATTGAAAGCTGCTGAAGTTGCTGCTGAACAGCAACTTCAGGTGGCTGAGATGAAGAACTGGCTTGTGATTGCAATGGTGGCAAAGCTTGATGTGGAGCTTGGGTTGCTTGGTGCAGCTCGGGTGCTGATGGCCCGGATGGACCAGGAAAGGAAGAGGATCCACGGCTACTGCTGGGACCAGCACCACCACCCCTGCGACCTCCATGATACTGGCGCGGTGGCGTCCCACCCCGTGGTCGAGGACCACCTCGACCCTGGAATTCAGGAGGCAGCCCACCAGGCTGACGAGGCACCATTCCGCCATGTGATTGAGCACCACCTCGACCCTGGAGTTCAGAAGGTGGGCCACCAGGATGTTGAGTGACCATCCCACCACGTGGCTGACCACCACCACGGCTGTGGTAATATCCACCACCACGGCCGCCTTGTTGGGACTGTTGCGAACTACCTGAGCCCCAACTCCGTCCCCCACCCCCATGTTGAGGGATTGGAGTCCTTTCACCTGGAGGCTGAGGAACACCTCGTCCACTGCCCCCACTAGACTCCTGTGGCTCAGAGGCCTCCCCAGTCCCTGGCAGTTCAGTTCTCCTCTTCCTAACCATGGTAGCAACTGCAGAAGAAGTACAAGAAAATCAGTATACTGATATTCCAAACTTCAGAGCAAATGGATCAGAACAAAAGGAGATATTCTTCACAAACAAACATAGATAGTGAAATGCTTCTTCTGGAAGCTAGTAAATAAGGCAAGCATTAGTGCAGTAGATACGAACAACTGGCTCAGAAATCCATTGAATATATAATGAAGTATAGCTTTTCTATAACAAACATAATCATAAGGGACATCAACAACTGAAAAATATCATTACTGCAAATAAATGAGCACCACATACGAAGCATATCCTGAACATATTATAGAAAAAATAAAATCACTAAATCAACAAACACACAACAATTACAAAAACTCAAAATAACCCATGAACCTGCACACAGAATCCCAGTGAATAAACTCAGCATTACCAGTACACATTTTGTAATAAATGAAAATTTCGCACAAGCAGCGGAATATGTTCCATGTGCAGAGATAGAAAAACAGCCAAAAATAAACAAAAGCATTTAAAAACTTCTCAATAGAAATGTTAAGGCATGCACAATGCATCTATATAAGACTATATTGGCAAAGAATCCACAGAGCTACAAAGCTATAGCACCTTTCATATCTTGCAATACAGATCATGTGATAAGATGGTTGCAAAATGCACTACACCAGCCAAGAAGATGTCAGTTATATTTGCATTAAACCTTTTTTCGTGAACAGCACTTCTCTACCTTCTCAAAAATAAGCTAAACTCTAAAATAGCTAACCTCTAACGAAAAGAATTTTGAGAACATTCATTCAAAACGTAGCAAGTGATTGGCGTATCTAATCTTGAAAAAACTTTATAACAAAATAAAAGAAAACAAAACAAATTCAAATGCCGCAGAAACACTAAACATTGAACTCTAGATCACCATACAGTAAGCATAAAAGTCCATCTACAAAGTTTGATGAGAAAGAGATAAAACTGTGAGCTTCACAAGGATTTCATACATACGTATCATTTTCCTCGAAAATCACAGACCAACTCGAGCAGTAACTAGGCAAACTAGTACATCATTACACAAAAACAGCATCACTATAAATCAGAACGACTGGCAAAGTTAAAAGAAGCATTCCTCAACTAAATATGAATAACAACTCGTACAAAAACACTAGAACCTTACCAACAAGTACTGAAAAAACAAACTGGCGATTCAATAAAAAAAAAAATGAGAAAATTACTACTTCAGCAAAATAAAAAAAATCAACCAACTAGCAAATCCAAGGAACCAAGGCATGGAGAAGTACCATCACACCTCACATTATCTAAAGTTAACGGAAAGAAGAGAGAAAGCTTCCATTCACCGATCGACACAAAAAATCACACCAAAAAAAACAACTTTCCCAACCATACAATCACTTTTGCAACCTTTATTCCAGATTTCTCTACTTTACCATTCCCTTCAGCAAGATCGCCTAAAATACATACACTACTCCGTGTCAAAGATCACAAAAACAAACATTTTCACACAGAACCGTTTCATCCTCACTAAAAAGCCTAAAATAAAAACCAAATGAGGCGAAGAACTCAAAAATGACTCAGCTAAGCACGGGATCTAAGAATCAAAAGGACGAAAAACACCAAAATCGAAAGGGGGAAAACACAAAACATCGATTACCTCACTAATTTCACACTAGAAACCCTTGATTCCTCTCCCCCAAATCGCTATATCCAGCAACCCTCCTCCGCCCTCTCAGAGACGGAGAGCTAGAGAAAGAGAAAGCTTGAGAAAACCGCCCACTAACACTAACTCGGCTGAAAGAAACGTGAAAAGACAAGCTCTTCCGCTATATTTAAAGCTCAGGGTTATTTTCGTAATTACAATAGACCTCCGAACACTCGCCGTCGACTCACTCAGCAATGTCGTGTCCTGACTCGGACACACAACGGGTCCCACAGGATGACGTGGTAGCCTGTTAGTGGATAACGCCGAGCTGGAATCCGACGTGGCAGGAGACAAGCACCAAGTGCGGTGCGGGACCCACTACCCCAACCTGACTGAGATCACACACGATTGGCCAGGATTCGTCTCCGT
Source organism: Dioscorea cayenensis subsp. rotundata (assembly GCF_009730915.1). Classification (NCBI taxonomy): domain Eukaryota; kingdom Viridiplantae; phylum Streptophyta; class Magnoliopsida; order Dioscoreales; family Dioscoreaceae; genus Dioscorea; species Dioscorea cayenensis. The sequence goes on from NC_052489.1 coordinate 22,138,372, forward strand.
GGAGACAAACGGATGGAGTGGCGAAAAGGACCGATCCTCCAAACCGGCGCCTTAATACACGAGAATACACGCCCACCGAAGAATGTTTCGTATACGTGTCATGATGTCATAGTGTTGTCACTTTTCACGGTACAACCGGGATCCCTAACGTAGACACTTTACCCTTTATTACAACGGGATTCTTTAGTGTATTAAGTGAAAAGACCAAACTGCCACTACGGCGTTTGGTGTCACACTTTCCCAAGAGTTTATGTCGAATGAACGGTCGAGATTCCCTCAAACCCAGCTCCATCAAATCTAACGGTCGAGGAGAGCTTCGGGCACCGACCCCTCAACCATAACGAGCTAACCGTACTTATGCGAAAGTGACTGGGAAACGGTAGGAAACGTGTGTGGTGGGGCCCGGAGAGCCCAACGGGACAAGTGAAACGGGTGTGGTGGGCCCGACCACAACTATAATGGGTGATTAATAAACTCTTATAATTAACTCGCACGTACGAAGTACCTTTTGTCATCATGTGAGCTGGCGTGGTCCCATTGGACCATGCTTTGGAAGCATGTCATACTGATCGACACGTGTCCTTTAGGTACCACCTCTACCGCTTACACATGGCAGCTTTACTCTCAACCCCCTTGAAAACTTAAAATTTGCTTCTCAATCCCTCGAGTTTGTTAAATTTTATGTAGCCCCTTGGTTTCCTTCTAATTATTCTTTAAATTAATGACTGTCTTCTTAATTTCAATAATTTATTTGCAAATAATTATTAGAAAGTAAAACCTCATCCTTCTAATCTTTTTCAAATCATCAAAAAAAAAACATGCTTTGAAAAAAAACTACAACAAAAATTATTTTTAGATTCAATCATGTTCCATTAAATATGCTAATAAGACTTTAAAAAAAAAATTTGCAAGGATGCCGGCCAACCCATGTTGTGTTCGTGTCTTACATAATACATATAAACACATTGAAAAAAAAAATGTTTTACAAAAACTATGTAGCTTTGGAGAACCCAATAAATCTCGGCCGTCTAATGAGGATCCAACGGTGGACAAACGAGTAGATCAATGAACATTATGCATGATGAGTCAATGCTTCTCTTTACAATCACAACTCTTTCATCTTAGTTGTTTAATAAACTATTTTTGAATCAAATATATACATATATATAATAGATAACAAAAAAAAAAGTTGATTAAGAATAAATATTTAAGAACATATATAAATTAAAAGGGGGGAGTAGTTAATCCTTGTAGTAGTAAAAAATAAATAAATAAATAAATACATAAAGGGAGAGGAGAATGAGGAAGGGGCGGTGCTTACCATGGTGAAGAGGGCCTTCTTCATAGCCAAAGGCCATATTTAGAAAAGAAAAGAGATGAAACAAAGAGGATGATGCACACAAGAGAGGGAGAAGAGAAGGGGGTAGTTCTTATAGATAAGCTTGAAGGTGGGTGGTGGGGTCTTCATCTAGGAAAGAGGCAAACAAATTGATAATTGTGCCTATATGGTAAGGTGACATAGTTTTTCAAGTAAAATTGTTTGTTATTGTAGAGATATCAATTGTTTATTATATTTGTACTCAAGGCACCGACTATATATGTTAAGCATTATTATTATTATATAATAATTAATTAATTAATTAATTAATTAATTAATTACTTACTTAATATACACATATGCTTATGGTTTTGTTACATGAAATACAAAAGTGGTTGAATTGTGTTATAGATCACTTGCACATTACGGGACGTACAGTTTTTAGGGTCTTAAGGAAGTTGAGTAATGTGTAAAACTTTTCTGGATTTGGTGAAGGGATATTACTATCAAAAAATAAAACTAAAAAAATCGTGTTGAGTGGATATTTATGAGTTAAGAAAAATTTTTAAAAATGGGAGAAAATTAGTTTTTATAGAATGAATGATTCATTCCCTCACCATTTCAGTAATTTTTTTACTAAAAAACACTATAGTTCACAACCCATTTCAATTAAAAGAACATTATAAGTGGGGAAAATAAGATCATTTCTCTTTACTTCACCCGAAATGAATGCCCCTTTAGTATGTGCAACCTCTTTCAAAAAATATACTATGAGTAGAATAAAATACTAATTTCTATATACGACAGAGATTATATAACATTTATGTAAATAACTTTTATTATTACTAAATAATACCCACAAGTAAGGATATTTAGAGACTATAGCAATAGAATAATCTTTTTTTTTTAATAAAGTAGACAAATGACAAAGCAAAAAATAAAATGGATACAGAGGTGTACCAGTTACGGTGGGTTAATTTATCTATTAAACACAAGCACAAGTAGTTATCAATGGACTAATCCGCAATGGAGTGATCTTGTAACTTAAAAAAACTAGGTTGTCAATGATATTCACAAAAAATGATAGGTAAGGATATGTGGTCTATAAATAATTTTTTTAGTCATTGAATTTTTTTAAAATAAATTTTTAGTAAAAATATCAATTAGGGGTTAATATGGATTGAAATGATAATGCTGTGAACTATACTGATTTGTACTATATTTAAATCTAATTGATTTTATATTATTATGAAGATTATTTAAATTAAAAGTACTGAAAGTTTTATAAAAATAATTTTTTTTAAAAAAAATATTTTTTCTATATATATATATATATATAAACAAACCCATCATTTTTCTAATATTATATGTTAATTATTTATAAAAAAAAATTATTTGTTTAGATTTGTATTATTTAAAGTGTGAATACTATACTTTTTATTTTAAATTTTTATTTTTATTTTTATTTTTATTTTTATTTTTTGATCTTATCCATAATAGTGAGCCTGTTTGAATGTGGAATGACAAGCTCGTTTTTAAGCAAATATAGAAATCAGCTTTTTTGGATGAAGCTGTGCAAAACAATAAATATATCTGTGCATCATTAATATTTAAAAAAAACAATTGCTACATCTCACATTATATGACAAGTATAATCCAATGCATTTGGGTCCGTGAATATTTTCTTTAATATCTTCATCACAATAATTTTTTTATTTTTATTTTTTTTTAGATCAATCTGAGAAAAAATACACTTATATTGTCTATCAATACCAAAACAAAAATTGGAATTATCCCGGCCTATTTGAGGCCATGAAATAGAGATTTTGATTTTCTTGTTTGCTATTATTAGTTTAGATTGTTACTTGTGGGGTTGGGGTTTGGTAGCACATGTGGAAAAGCTACCTTTCTAAACTTTAGTTAGTTCAGGTGTCAATAAATGTTAATTGAAAGGGATTCATTGAGGAGTTGGTGAAAAGTAAGGGCCCTTGATCCTTGATAAAGATATTGAGATTCATATTACACTACATTCACATAACAATGAATCCTAAAATTTAAAAATTATGAATATCACACTTGGATCAAACTTAAACAAATTGAACAAAAATAGCATCACTAATAAATTTAGATTTGATTTGAGTTGTAAATTCATTGATCGTGCATTCAAAGCTAGATTATTCAACATTCAGTTCACACTATACTATTTTGGGTATGATGTCTATCTGTGTACATGTTGTGTCAATTTCATAATTAATAGCGGAAGCGAGAACACGTACCTCTAAACATAGCAGTTGATAAGGACAACATGAAGAAACCACAACTATACTTCTAATTCTCTATTTTGTATTAACAAAAATGATAGATTGAAAATCCATGGTGTTGGTTTACATTTATAATTTTTAAAATTTTAAAATAAAATATTATCTAAAATATCAGTCAAGTCAACTAGGATTAACATAAGATTTCTAATGATAAAGTCACATGACACAAAAATTAATTTGAATCTAAATTTATACTCATCTCCCTTAATAAACTTATAAGTTTTTTTTAAAATAAAAAAAAAACAACAACAACAATGAGATATATATTGTACCTAAAAGGTAATATTATGTTTTGGCATCGTTTGAATGCTTGTGAATGATCTTTGTGAGCTAGTTCGGCAATGTAGTTACAACTAAACTCAATAGAATCTTTAAAAAAAAATTCACATCAATTTTAAACCAAGAGGTGAGCAACTAGTGATTCATCACCTTCTTAACTTACTCTCCAATGCAACCAAAAACATTAATAGTTCATGCCTCAATGTTGACAAACAGAGAAGGTTATCCCAAAATTCCAAATCTCGCAATATATTTATTGAATCGAATTTTGCAAAATTATTTATGTACATATTGATTAGTTTTTATATCAAAACTTTTATTTTTATCAAATCAGAAGTTGTGTTCATATTATATTATTATTTATGTTTAAAATTATTTAAATGTTTTATTTTAATTAGTTTTGTCATTTGATAAAAAAAAAAAAAAGAAAGGCATTCACATTAGAGGATAGTATTTCTTTTCTTTACCCAATGAGAGGTTGAGAGATCAACTCCTCACGACATTAGTCAAGGTTAATTTGTCCACCTTATGCCTTGTAGCTCATTTTCTTTAATTTATGTAGCTTTTTTTTCCCAAAAAAAAAAAATTGTCCATCTTAAGAAAAACTAATAAATAAATAAATAAATAAATAAATAATAAAAATGCATAACTCATCAATTTTATTGAATTAGAAATACTAATTAACTGAAAGTGAGTTGTTTATTTTTATTTATTTAAACAAGTGGATAAACTATCTGCATTAAAAAAATGATACAAATAAAATAGACGACAATGAGAAGAAAATACAAAGACATAATGAAACCCATTAGAACCAAACATAAGCTATTAGAGCACTACAACAAAAAAAAGAAGAGAAAGTCAATAGAGAAGAAAACCCCCCAAAGATGGACTCAAGGATGGTAAAAGGGGCAAACATCCCCTCCCCCTAGCTGGTTGTCATATCTCCACTATCACCTAAGTCGGATAGATGGTCTAGGAACTTTAGAGTTTAGGCTATGCTTAGTAGTCACCATTGAGTCTTCTAATTTAGTTTTCTTAGTATCATGAGCTCTAGCAATCCATGACAGGAACATGCGAATAATTTTAACAAAAATTGAAGAGCATGACATAGTCTTTTTCATGAAAGATACGTGCGTTCCTTTCTAGCCGAATATTTTAGATTAAGGCCCTAACTAGGTGGCCCCAAGTGTCCCTAGTCTAGGGATGGAGTTGGGGCCTCCACAAGCACCATACTTCCTTCAAGGAAACCGAAAGCTTTGAAAACTTGAACCAAATAGTTCTAAATTCACTCAGCAATGGGATAATGTTCACATACCAATTCATTTGCATAATGACAGAGGACACACATGGTAGATGAGAGCCTGTTATATTCCATTTTAGCCAGATTCTCTAGAGTGTGTATGCGATTATCCCCAGCAAGCCAGTTGAACAAGTTGACTTTATGAGGGTAAGATTGTCACACCCCAACCCTAGCTGGGCACGTGGCAATCGCCACGACAACAAAGAGTGGACCCTATAACGTCCCACCTCCTAGTCACTGTAAGGCCCGAAACAACCCTGCTAACACAACTTACTAAAGAAATATACAAAGTCCACAACAGGACCAGCTAAGGTTCCAAATACAACCAAAAGTACAAATACAGAAACAGTACACAAAACTCAAGTCTAGTGGATCCATAAAGTTTACATGCACACTACACACTAAACTAAACAAGGGAAAAAGGTATGTCACTCTACTGCTTGCCCAGCACAACCCAGTCCAATGTCGTAGTCTGAGAAAGAAGAAAGGCGAGTGGTGAGTAACAGACGTTACCTAGTGAGTGGTGTCAGCATAGATATAATAGAGTAGTACAACATTTCCGATAGTAATTACCGCAATAATAATAACATATAAAAAGATTTCAAAGTATTCCATAGACTAACAAATAACAAAATGATTTATAAATAGTACAAGTAAGTAGCATTTTCCAACACATTGAGCACTACTCAAAATACAGGCTGGCCTCAAATAATTCCCAACCTAATCGTAGCCGCGACTAACTACGGTACCACCAAGGTGTTTTAAGATTTTTAGAATTCAAAATGTTGCCTTTCTTGGTGTTGGCCACTGAGATCCCCGTATGGTGACCCCGGGTTTCTCACATAAAAGACTCTCCTGTCAATGGCTCCGTGCACCTCTTGACCAGGATAAACTCAGGGTTAACGACGCCACCTCCCATCAGGCCCGACCGTGGAACCGCACACTGCAGTGTCAGAGTAAAGTCTGCAGTCACCATCAAAACCAAATGCCACAATATAATTCTTTCCGATTCCAACTCGAGGAATCCAACATCCAAATGTCCAAATAAATATATATACCTCAAATCATATTCCATGCATACCTGTAAACATGTTTCTTTCAAAATAAATATGTATAAGTATACTAGAATCATCTTTGCTAAATAACTCCATGCTCAAAATATCCATATATATATATATATATATATATATATATATATATATATATATATATATATATATATATATATATATATATATATATATATATATATATATATCAAATGAAATCTGACTTATCATATGAAACACATAAAGAAATACTATAATACTCTTCTTAAATCTATGCAATTACAAATTGAACCACTCACAGAACCAGTCGTCTTGCCTCAAGACGCGCTCACTGGTCAGTAATTTTCTTTCCCTTGGAGGATGCCTCGCCACCTAGAATCAAGTAGGGAATCTAAGAACCAATGAACACAAGAATGAAAACAAAAAGCATGCAAATGCATTGTTATATGTCGAACATGTAACTCTAGGGTTTTAGGGGGAAACGACGTCATTTTGGACCCAAACGACCTCAAACCGAAGTAAAATTAGTTCCAATGGATTCCAAGTAAGAAGGGCTTCGATTTGGACCAAATAAATGCAAGAAAAAGGCCAAAGTTATTCGGTGCTACAGTAACTTTCGGTTTGCTACAGTACCAAGAATTTGCTACAGTGAACCGGACCTTGTTCAATGGTTTCTTGCCGATTTACAACACCAAATCACAAAATTTATTTACAAACATTCACACAAATGAATAACAACGACACTAGCTTCGATTTGAGTCCAAAAACAACTCAAACCAATGTTTATTTCTATGGTTTCAAAGATTTTTAAAAACGATTAAATACGAAGAAAATACAAAGAGAAAACCTTGGATCGAAGCCTTACTAAGCTAAGGAGAGTGAGAGAAAGAGAATAGGAGCGTTGATTCATTGGAAAAACTTGACGACGAATTTTTTTTTTCAAACTTGGGTGTTCAGTGGAATAGAAGAAAGAAATGAAGAAGAAGAAGAAAGAATGAGAGAAAGGAAGGAAGCTACGTTGGCTTCTTATCCTCTCATTCAAATTTTCGATTTTTTTTTTTTTTAAATAAAAAAATTACCAAAATGCACTTAATAATAGAAAATAAAAGAAATGAGTCCAAAAGATCGTTTTGCCCTAATTTTTGGCTGGTTTTCACACACAACCTACTGTGCAATCATGCAAAAATGTCACTAGTGCTAAATGACTATTTTACCCCTAATGTATGCACAAAAATTGAAAAAGGCATGATGTCAAAAATCAAGATAGGATACCACAAAGATCATTTCCAAATTGTCGAAGTCACTTGGCAACAACTATAACAATCATTTAAGAATCTATAGAAAGATTTAATAGTGAATCTACCATTTACTATCAGGCACCATAGCTTTTGATCATTAGCACCCTAAGGTTGTAGTGTTACCTTGTTGAGTCCCTCTACAATCAATGAATGAGGCACAATTGAACATGAATATGACATATGCACAAAATCCTTGATAGTATCAGATGGTTGTGATCAGTGGCGAAACTAGAAACAAAATTAAAGGGATGCTGAATTCAAATTTAAAAAAAAAATATTATAATTTTGAATAATTCTATTAATTCAAACTTGAGATTGTAATAATAATCTATATAAAATATACATACATCTAAAAATTTTGGGTTAAATGTAAAAAAAACTATTATACCTACATAATTAACAATTAACACAACTTACTAGTAACAAATAATGCAATTAAAAAACAACTTAATGCAAATTCATAATCTAATTTAATTTGTAATCTAATGAACAATCAAAATTTTCACAACGATTAATAAAAAAATATTTAAAAAATTTTCATAATAATTTGCACAATAAATTTTTCATAACAAATAACAAAACAAATATTTAACAAATATAAAAAAATTCATAAAAAATAATAAAACAATTAATGAATCAAATTAAATTAGATAAAAAAAACAATATAAGTCTCACATAAAACAGAAAAATTGGAAGAGATTGAGCGAATAGAAAAAACTCATCAATCGACTCAACCAACAAATGATTTAGAGTTAAATTTTACTGTTGTACTACATTTTTAACTTATAAGAGAGAAAAATTGTATTTGAACTTGAGAAATAAGGATTACATATTTCTTAAAGATTTCTGATAATTTTAATTTGATAAATTCAATAAAAAATATTTAAAATTTAAAATTTAAAATTGATATAGGTTTCAGCACCCATATTATGTTATTATTTATTATTATCACTGAACATCGATTTTTTTTAGTATAATAATTTTATAATTTTTATTTAATTTATCTTAAATAGCATGAGTTGGAATTTAAAAAAATAAAAAAATAAAAAGATAACTATATATATGAATTATAATTGCTTATATTTTAATATTAAACATACATTATATATATAATATATAAAAATTTTCATGGGGGCAAGGGGGTGCTCAAGCACACCCTTGCCATCCTCTCCTTTCGCCTATGGTTGTGATGTTACCCTCAACGACTCCAGCCAAAAGGCCATTGGTGTGTTGTTGTTGAGCCATTTGTTGAACAAGAATAGGAAGGCAAAGCCGTAGTGAATTTCCATATAAATATAGGCCCTAAACCTGGGGAGGACGACCTAATATACCATTTTAAAGATAAGGATTTCTTGTTCAGATGTTTGCAGTAAAGATTTCAAGTGTTGAACTTCTGATATTAGTTAAATTGTATGACTTTGGAGCCATACCAATGAACACCACTAGTGATTTTCCACCACCACTTGCCAAGGAGGGCATTATTAAACTCCTCAAGGTTTAAAATGCCCAACCTCCTGGTTGTACGATTTCCAAAGTCATTTCTAGCTTACTAGCCAGTAAGCCGAGTGGTCAACATCTAGCCCTGACAAAAAAAAAGTCCCTTATGATTCAATCAATAGCTTTGATCACTTATTAGGGGAGTTTACAGATAGGCTTCCAATAAGTTGAGATGGAGGAAGAGGTTGAGTTAACAAGGGTTAATCTGCTCCTTAAGGAAAGGAATTGTGAGCCCCACACCGGTCAAAGCACAGTCAACCATTCATTGTTTTTTCCTCCTTGTATTGCTCTGCCTCCACTATAGAAAGAGCATCCCCCTCTTGCCCCATCACCTAGCTGAACTTCACCTCTCCACAACCATGCTCTCCTTCTCCTTTGGATGAGTCAACAAATAATCTGCCCTTAAGGAAAGGAATTGTGAGTCCCACACCAGTCAAAGCATGGTCAACCATGCTTTGTTTTTTTCAACCCTGTATTGCTATGCCTCCACTGTAGAAAGAGCACCCCCCTCTCTCTTACCCCATCACCTAGCTAAACTTCACCTTTCTATAACCATGCTCTTCATATCCTTTTACCACACCAGAAGCCATTCCTTGACATGAAAATTTTAGAAGGCCCAAGCATTAAAGAGGTCTTGAGTTGTAAGACTTGTGTTGGTTGTAGATGTGCTAAGCCTTAGAAAATCCTTGCTTGGATGGAATCATTTCTTTAAGTGTTTTATGGAATGCTTGTATTATTCTTAGCATGATTGTTTCCAAAGTGATGCTAACACTTAGTCTTTAATCATGCATATAAGGTGTTTGTTGAAATGCCCTTGGAGACTTTGTTGCTATCTATGCATTTACTTTGATGATCATGCTAGGTTTTCTTCATTGGCTTGTTTAGTGTAATTGCTTTGAGATTTTGTGAACCTTAGATGCATATGCCTAGATGTATTGGCACACTCTTTTGTGTGTATCTACCGCAAGTGCACGGGTTGTCGAAGTAATAAAGTACCCAACGGGTGGGTAGTTGAATCCACAGGAAATAGATGTCTAGAAACATGTAGTATTGCTATTCGGCTAAAGTGAAATCGATTGATGATTGCGATTCAAATGATTAATGACAATAAAAAAAAAGAGTGAAAGAAAAGAGAGCAAACAAGAGTAATTGGAGAAAGTAACCAATAGTAAAATGGGGTACCCGGGCAATGCTCACCCTAGGACTATTGTTTCAAGTGCAAAACTAATATCATGCCTCATAATTGAAGTTTAATGAGTCATTGAGATCTAAAGACACACGGTCCCAAACCTAAGATCAACCGTGACTAGCCCTCTACACTATGCCCCGGCAGAAAGGGATGCTCTCAACATCTCACACTGTGTGGGACTGCTTAAGGTTTTAGGGACTCCAAGTGATAAACCCTATTCTCTAATTTAGATCTAACCCTTTGGTCCAGGCGAAAGATCTCTAATCATAATTAAGCCCCAACATTAAGGATTTCTCAACACTTCACTCTGTTGCTAGCACAACTAAGCCCAGTGGAGTAAGTCTCTTAGCACTTAACTCTATCATAATCGCAAAAAACTCTTGGAACATGGAGGTAGGATAAATCACGTCGGAAAGGAAAAGAGACGTTCTGCTACATCTCGACTCATCCTCTCAACCCTCTTCAATCTTACTAAGTCTAACCTAATGAAGTGTCACTCATTCATAAGGTTACCTAGATGGATTCTCAACCCTAGTGTCACTCTAAGGGAAAATCACAACAACAAGCACAGAAGATTGAAACTCAATTAAAACATCAATTAAAAAAACATAATAGAAGTTATTGAAACAAAATCATCACAAAATCATCATAGGGTTTACAAGTCCAATTACCCACTAGGGGTTTAGTTCTCCATGGAGCGATACAAAATCAAAGATGAAATTAAAAGTGAATATAAAAACTCCTTAAAGATAACCCCATTGTTTTCCGTGGTGATGGTCTTTAGGAGCCGCTTCTTCTTCTTCTTCTTCAAAGATTCCTTCGTCGAGCCTAGGGCATACCCCGCCGAATCAAAGCCATTGGAAGCTCCCCAAATAACTCTCATTCGAAGAAAATCAATGTCGAATGCCGTAGAAACGCTCTAAAGTCCAAGCAAAAACCTCTCGAAGCCCTAGCCGCACTCTCTCCAAAGGATAGGCAAAGAGATCCCCAAAACAAACTAGTGAAGCGGTATTTAAAGGGCTGGAATCGGGGTTTCACATGCGCATGTGGAAATTCCACATGGGCGTGTGAATTTTCAGGGTTCTCATTTTCTGTGCGCTATGAACAATAACTGCTATAGTAATTTACTACATTACTTTTGTTACAGTACTTCCGATTTCATTTTCTTCAACAAGGCCACATGATTGGGCACACATCCATACAATAAACCATGTCGCATATTCACTTTTAAACGCATTGACGAAGCTCTTGACAATATTACACAAGTTGGAGCATATGTGTGTGACTGCCTTTGTGCCCCTCCAATTTGTAAATTCACTTGCACATTTTGGAGGTTGGCACACACTCATATGCCTATGATCACAACTTGTGCCTTGATCCTAGTTTGGTACAAGAGGTTGCTCAAAAATCACGTTCATAATCTATTTTTGCTTCCTTTCTTCGAAACTTGTCTTCACAACCCTAAATGCACAAAAGAACACAAATACACACGAATGAGCCATAAAATCTAATAAAAATGATGCTCAATGCAAGAAAAGTATACTTAGTAATACTTTTACACAAGCACTTATCATGTATATCCAAGCATGAGTGTATCACTTTCTTGCTATGACAACATGTTTTTCCTAGCCTAATGGTTGCCTTGCTTTGAGTAAGCTATGTTTGGGATCTTCTCATTAATTCATGCCATTGTTGGTGTAGTCAAATGCTTAGTGGGTTTTAATTCAGCATTGAGCAATTAGATTTGGTTATGCCTTTGATAGGGTTTTAAAGGATGATTGTCTTAGCTTTTGGGAGTGAGTTGGAATGGAGCTATTCCAAGTAAGTATATATATATATATTTCCAACCATCTTTTCTGGTTTTATATGTGTAAATTTTAGTTTGTATATTTTGTTATTAGGTTGGGTACTTGAGCTTAAATCGGTGGATGTTTTGTCAAATAAGATCCTGCAAACCTTGGGGTTTTATCTCTCACTTCCGAAATGAGAGCTTAGAAAGACATACTTTGGAGTTATTTATTTCACTGAAGCCATAATGAAAATCCTGTGTAGTTGTTAAATTTTGGCTTGTAGTAAGTAATAGATCAATGCTAATTTCTATACTATTGTTATATTTATTAATACTTAATCATTCATGTTCTATATGTATACATGAGTTCCTCCCACTACCAACAATTCCCCCATTGCCTTTCTCCGTGATGTTGTTTTTAGCTTTAGTTAATGGTTTGTTTTATTAAACTATTTCGTCAGTTTCTTCTTAACCTTACAGACATTGAGAGCATTATTCTATTGAGGTCTCTAATTAAAACTTTTGATTAGTGTGGATTTAATGGGTTTCAACTCAAGGCACTATTCCAAATTGATTGTTTTAATTTAATTCTTCTTCTTAGTTAAATCATTGTTTTATCAAACTGTTTATGTTAGTGCTCTTAACTTGCTACATATCAGTTGATGTTTTTTTTAAAAGCAGAACATGTGAGTTTGTAAATACTAGCTGAATGTTAATTTAAAGCATTAATGGATTGATGTTTATTAAATTAATTTCTTTATTTAGTTAATTTTTTATTTGTTAAATTATTTCAAAAGCATGGTTTTAGTAATGGTTTATCTGTTCAACTATTTACACAACTATATTAACATCTATTGTACAATTTCATATGTTTTATTATTTGTTTTCTTATTTAATTATTTCAAAAAATTTGGTTTAAATCCTTGGAAAGTTTGATTTTCAAAACTGTTTTATGATTAGATTAGTCTCCAATGTAGCTATGTTCTAACCCAGTCAATAGGGGTTTATATTGACCATGTCACCATGAACTCTATAATTGAGACTATAGTTTTACACCGCACCGTCGACAAAATAATAGTTGTTTTAAATTTCTAATTCATGCCACTGAGGTAAAATAAATGAAGTATATTAATTCTGACTCAGGCCACCGAGGTAAAACAAATGGGTTATGATATTTCTGAATTGGGTCCCTTTGAGGTAAAACAAATGGGCGTAGTAAGTTGGAGACACTTGAATGATTGGAAAACCACTTTGTTTTATTTCTGTATTTTGCTAAATGTTTATGAATGCTAGTATTTGGATTTTCTTGATGTATTGGACTTGAGATTTAGTTTATGTACATATATGTACCTGGTACAGGTTTTTGCAAAATGATTTTTCTTTAAATCTTTGAACTATGTAAATCTGTATTTTGTTTTAGTGGATTAGTTACTGAGCCTTTTGAAGCTCATCAAGTTGATCATTTCTTTCAGATTAGGAGTAAGGTCTCGCAAGGGCTAGCATAGCCGGGCCGTCAAGTAGCGCGTGTCCCTTTTTTGGGTGGTAAGTGTCTTAGCACTTGTTGTAGTTATTTTTTATTAGACCTTGGCTTGCATCAAAACCCTAAACTCCTAGTTATTAAGACTTTGTGATTTTGCTATGTGTATATTTTGATTTTTGTGTTTTTCTACTCTGTTTAGGTGGTGAGGCCTTGCATGCCACTGGGTCTCGACCAAGTGGGTGTGCGACCGTTTGTCCATGTTGTGATGTAGCGATATACTCGAACTGTTGATTCGCGCACGAATACCCAGTACAAGCCTTCAAAACCTGTTGATCAAAGATAGCCAGGAATTGGAAAGAGAGTAAATTTTATTACTCAAGAGAATAACTATTACAAAACTGAATTCCTCTTGCCCATAGGCTTACATTAAATAGGAAAAAATATCAAAGATATGAAAATAATCCTAAAACGGAGATAATTCGAAAATATACCAAAATTGGTAAATTTTCAAATACCGGCAAGAAATAAAAGAGTTAACAAAATAAAGACTAACGCCATAAACGGCTTACAAATCAGAGATTTCTAGCCAAAGAAATGTCGAAATCAATTATTACTAAAAATAGCAAAATCAGGGTTTTCGAGCCCTAAACGATGGAATTTGGCCGAAATCATGCATGACTTGTGACTTGTGTTTGTTGGTCCGTTTCCCATCAGACTAGGCCCAAGTAACCTAAAAACTCCACTGCCCGGTGAATTACTAAAATACCCTTATTACTTCGAGTCCCACTTCCGCATGAACGCGCATGCCATCTCCTCAATACGTCCCGCATCATGTTGCAGGCTTGCCGTGCTCGGGCATGACAGAAATTTAGATTTTTAAATAGACAGTCTGGATCGGATTGTAGAATTAGGTTCTCCCACCTTTTAGGTCGCCTACCCGAGATAGGGACTCCCAGATAGATTAGGAGGAGGACAAGGCCATAGAGCAATTGAGGGTTTGCTCTAAGAAGGCCTCTAGGTGTTACCTAGTTTAAACTGAGAAAATATTGATTTCTTGAAAGTTAATAGCCAAGCTTGACATATCTTCAAAAAGATACAATATGAGTTTTATAATTCTGAGGTCTTTTATACCACCATTAGTCAGTAAGATCACATTGTCAGCATATCGTAGGTGGCACATTTTCCTAGCATAACCTAGAAGGATTTTGTATAGGACACCAATGTTTAGGGTATGATTGAATATCAAGCTAAGTACATGTTACCAGGACAAATAGAAGAGGTGAGAGGGGATCACCTCACCTCAAGCCCTGGAAATATCTCACATACCCATTTTGGGTGCCATTGACTAGAAAGTAGACCTGCTCAAGAGCTAGCCTACCTGCCCATACACGAAGGCACGCCCAAAAAATGAGAGGATTTAGACAAAAATATTGGGCATGTTGTTTGGGCCTTTCAAGGGCAACCCAAATTATGTACAAATCAAAGAAATAAATTTATTATTATAATTATTTATAATAAAGTTTGACAATTTATTTGTATGCTTCAGTTTAAAGGTGCAAAAATTATAGTATAATTTAATTTTTCTATAAAACTCAATTAGTTTTAATTTGTTATTAAATTAATTTTATTTTAAAATATAAACTCTATTTTTTTAATAGAATTTAATTAAAAATAAATAAATTTGTGTGAGCCTCAGTCATGCGTTTAAAAATATGGATGTGCCTTGAACAAAAGTACATGCTCGAATGACAAGGTTGGGTAATGGCTGGGCAAGCATGGTTACCATTACTATTAGGTCTTGACCTAGTCTGAACCTGACCCGAGCCAGCATGGCCCATGGACATCTATGCTAGAAAGTTCACCTTGGATTTGATTAGAATAGTTTTCATCCATCCAATATATCAGTGTCTAAAACCTTATGCAACTGGTATGTCAAATAACAAGTCCCAGTCCACAATGTCAAATACTTTAGTAAAATTCATCTTAATTACATGTTCTAGGATTTTGCATTTTTGAAGATTGAAGATCAATTCCTTAGCAATAGTAATATTTATCTAGGATGCATCTTCCCTTAATAAAGACAGACTGTGAAATATCTACTAGTGAATTAAAAACCTTACTAAGCATGAGACTAATATTTTTGGCAGAGTTTTGGGAGAGAAGTTGATGATACTAATTGGGCAATAATCCGATGGGTTCTTCCGTTTGTTTGCTTGTTTCTTTGTTTCTTTGTTTGTTTGTTTTTTTTTTTTTTGGGATTAATGCAATGCTAGCCCAATAGATACTCTCAATATTAACAAAACCATTATAGAAATTCTCACAGAGATGGACGAGATTTGGTTTAATGATGATTCAAAATTATTGGAAGAAAAAGAGCGGCAAGGCGTTAAGTTTTAGTGCCTTGTCAACCCCAGTTCTAGAATGATTTTTTTGATCTTTATAAAGAGAAAGGAATTTTGAGTGAGGCAAGGTCAATTCTCGATTTGAAGCTTAACAACTTTGACAAAAAATTTGAATCAGGTATTGACTTGAGTCTCCAGATTGCTGCGTACATTATGAGTATTGAATAATATATATATAAAGTTTTTCCCGCTCTAACAATTGACTCGGATTAAATTAAAGTAAATTCTCGACCCAGGACGATACCCAAATGATTGACCTTAAAACAAATGAGGTTGAGAATTGACGTGGCTTTGACCATCAGACATTAGCGAAGTAAAACAAATGCTGAATTATATATATTTATTCACAAATTTAAAAATTTTATTTAGTATTAGATATTATAAATTTTGTTAATATATTGGGCCGAAGGCCTATAATAAAATTTGGGCCGTGTAACTTTATCCGGAGCGTACACGTGGTGTAGCACTGGCCGTTGGATTACTTCCAAAAGAACGTGAGATCATTGTGAGTAATTGCATACGTGGCAAAATCTTGACCATTCGATTGCTTCTAGAATAGTCATTAGGGTTTTCACTGCTCCTTCGAGCTCCATATAAATACCGCTGAGTAACTAGCTTCGTCGGCGATGGCATGAGTGTATGCTTGTTGGCGAGAAGCTAGGGTTTGTTCTTGTTCTCGAGGAGCTAAAGGGGTTTGATGCTTCTCGATTGATTTCGTAAAGGGTCTCTTGTTCTTGTTCTGATTTCCAGGCGTTTGATGAATTTTTTTATTTTAAATTAGGGTTTTGAGGTTCTTGATTGCGGCCAGTTTCTGATTTGGGGTTTTAGTAGGTTTTAGGGTTTAATGTTTAGGATACTTGTTCTATTGAGAAAAAAAGGTTTTTAATATCGATTTATTTATTTATTTTGAATTTTTGAGGATTTTAATCATGTGTATCAATTATCTTTGGGGGTTTGAAGGTTCATATTTATTGATGGTTTGAGAACTAAGGCTTAAAAGTATTGATTGGGTTTTTCAGTGTCTTGATTGTTGCTGCGTCGCGGAACTGATTACCAGCGAGACTCTTATTAATTGGTAATCGCTGCGTATGAGAGCGACGCCAGATGTGTTCTTCCATCATTATCTGTAAGAATTAAGAGGTAAATTCTTACTATTAAGGTTTACCTCTTTGCAGATTTGGGTAAATTCTTCAACAGGCTATTTTTAGGGTAAGTTTTTGATTGTTTGATGAAATTTTTTTGTGTTGTCAAATACCAATGATGATAAAAAAGAAAAGGCTTGTTTCTCCAAACATTTGCAGTGGCCGCCTGAGTGCTTTCGCCTTCGCCAGGCTTGAGAGCCTTTGATGTTTAACTCTTCCTTTGGATGTCTGAGGCCTTTTTTTGCTGCTTTCTCTCGAGTCTTTTTTAACTTTCTGGATTTTTTTTTTTAAATTTTTATTTTGGGGTATATTTTTGCGGTTGTTTCTAATATTTCTATCCAGCATTGAGGAATCACAATTCATAAGAGAATTGAGGTATTTTAAAAAGTGGAATGGTTGTATGACATGCTCTAATTATTTTTACTCGGCAGCCTTTGCTAAAGGCAGACTTAGGTCATTGGCTGTTTTTGCATCCAAATACATGTTTCATTAAATTTAATTGACCAACACTAACATTCATGGTGATGGTATAGATTTTAGGTCATCATAATCTTCGATGATTATTACCAAGATAGAAGTTGCAGAAGTTAAAACAATGTTATGCATAACATTAAATATTGATAATACACTTTCGTTCTTTTTAAGTTATATTTTTTAATTTTTTTTTTGTCACATTAAAATGTTAAATAATTTTTTTTTAATTTTTTTTTTTAATTTAATATATTTTTAGTAAAATGAAATCAATAAAATGAAATTAATTAAACATTAAATAAGAGTAATTTTAAAAAATAATAAATTATTTTATTAAATATAGATAATTAATTAATTAATTTTAATTAATTTTTTTAATTGATGTGAATTAGTTTAATGTGATAACTAAAAAGAAGCTGAAATTTAAAATTAAAATTGATCATGAGACTGGATTATAAATTGTTTCTTTGTTTGAGATTATCTATTCTATGGTTTATTTAAAATCTATTAAAATAATTTAATAAACTGCATTATTGATTGAAAGTAGAAAAGAAAAAAAAAAAATGTATATAATGTTTTTTGAATTTTTTTATGTATGGTAAACAATGAGTGATTTGAAAAAATTAATGATTTTTTTACCGAATAGATTTTCTGAATAGGTTTTCTAATAATGTGGATGTCAAGCAACATTCATGTAATTTTTTTATCTCTATTTTTTAAAAAAAATTAATTTGTTTTTATTATCTAAATTCTAAATTTAAACATTTAATCGTAAAAGATAAACATGATAAACTGAAAACCCTCCTTAAACTAGAAAGCACAAACCCCTTGTTTAGGGATTAAGACATAGGGTTTTAGGGTTTAGGGCTTAGGATATAAGGTTTAGGGTTTATTATTTATTATTTAGGGTTTAAATTTTTAGATTTTTAGAGTATAGATTTTGTAATATTTGGGTTTATGATTTTAGATATAGTTTTATAATTTTTTTAAAATTTTAAGAATTTAAAATTTTTTTAAGGTTTTGAAGTTTATATAAAAAATTTAATGAAGTGGATGAGGATGTGGATAACAAGTTGGTAGCCACGTTTTTCGGGAAATCTGTAAATTTATTAGGTATAAATGATGTGGATGTCAAGTTAGCATCTATGTTAGCATCCACGTGTAAGGGTTTACGATTTAATGTTTAGGGTTTAAATTTTTAGATTTATAGAGTATAGATTTTGTAGTATTTGGGTTTATGATTTTAGATATAATTTTATAATTTTTTAAAATTTTTTAAGAATTTAAAAAATTTTAAAGTTAAAATTTGAAGTTTATTAAAAAAAATAATAATGTGGATGAAGATGTAGATGACAAGTTGGACATCCACGTTATTCAGAAAATCTATTCGGTAAAAATAACACATCGCTCCTAAACCGATATTTATTTGAAAAAGATAAGCATGTCCAAAGGCTAATGGTTGATAATTTAACAATTGAGCCAAAATTGTGTATAAAGCTTGTGCTTCAATTATTCTTACAAGTCTGCCTTTGAGTTTGAGCGAAGCAAAGTACAATTTACAATCCTAACAAGAGGAATGCAGATAATTAACAAATTTTGATAAAAAAAGAAGAAGATTATATTCGGTTTGATAATCTATGAGCATACTACAAAAGATACGTCAGATAAATAATGCAGCAAAAGGACAGCATGAGATTTATGCAAACCCTCACCCCTCATCTTGTTGACTCAATGCTGGCTGGAGAGGCGATCAGATATTCGCTTGCAGTGAGAAACACAATTAAGTAGCATGGTTTTATGGCTTAATCTCCATTTTATCGCCAATTTGAATCTCTCCAATGATCTTTTAGCCTTAACAGACAATTGAGACTCAGTTGCCTGGTTCACCAAGCAATTCACTTGAAGAAAGCTTTCAAGCTCCCTGCAAGAATATGCCTCAACACCCTCCACACATGAGGGTTGATCCAACATCATATTTATACGTCGAAGAAGCAAATTATCCTCATCCATTGTGGTGGGCATCCTTCCCAGCAATTGTTGGCATTTCTTTGCCAGCCATTTCATGATGAACAATTCATTTTCAACTGAAAGCATTGATCCTGTGTAAAACATATGTTTCACTGCCTTTCGATGGTTTGCTGGCGTTGCCCACAGGCGGAGAGCACAGAGTAATGCAAAAGAAGGGCTCCCATCAGGTTGGATGTAAAGAGAGTCTTTTGGCCAAGAACTGATTCTACACACATCAGCATCTAGTTCGATAAAAGCCTTGTCATTGGGGTTTGTATCAAGAAGAAAACCATAATGCTCTAGAAGTTCTAAGTTTGTATATGTCCCGTAGCTTAGAAGAACCTGAAAAGAAAGACATAGAATTGTGATTTATAATTCTTCAAATGGAAAAGCAGGGTCAAAATCATATTGTTCATGGCTATTGTTTAAGAAAAGCATGAATTGACGGTCAACTGCTTCTACCAAGATACACAACACATTCACCACATATGGTATGTACAATGGTTTTCAAGAAAACAATAATGTGCTACATTTTATAGTAAGGCACAAGTCTGAATGGGGCAGTGAAAGATTCTAATATGATCACATTTCCTACAATCATATGTACTCTATTTTCAATGCAAGTATTTGGAGGAAAAATCTGCCTAAGACTTATACCAACAATTTGAGGGCATTTTACTGGTTTTCTGCTTTTGTTTTGTTTTTTGGGCAATAGTCACCAATTCAAGGGCTTATCATCCATCTTATCTAGTCTGGACTGACCAACCTTAGATGTCAAAATTTTAATGACTTAATCATCATTGCTGGATTTGCTGCATTAGAGTGAAGAGCTCCACATGACATACTACATTAATTACTTCTAACTCCAACTAAGAGATGTTTAATCAAAGATCATGCAAAGACCATACAGGTATTGAAATTATCAAGCTTCCTGCTTCGAGTAAATAACTTGGTTACCTGTTCTCCTTTTCTGTAGTATCTCTTTGCATAAAAACAGTATGAACTGGTTTCAGCCTCATATCCTCCATCTGTTAGCCTCACGGAGTAACTATCAGGCTGTTTGGCATCTAATGCCCCTTCTGTATCATTGTGTTCAGACAAAGAAGCAGCATCTGAGCTGTATTCCTCTTTTGGTGCAGCATAGTTAAACAAATCACCGACAGGGCATAAGCAACCAGCACTATCCCATGGTACATGCAATGTACGTGATGATATCTTCAACCAGAGAGACACAATGGTAACTATTAAATCAAGGAAATAAGAAGGAAATGGTGAATTTTCAGATGAACCAGGTGCTCACAGTGGCTGAGGCCCATAGCCAAGCCCTAAAACTCTGCAGTTGAGACTTGAGATCAATTTCTTGCATTACTAAGACAGCTTCTTTCCACTCTGATCTGGCGTTTGAAACAGCCTTATCAGAAACCCACTTGGCATCTTCAATCTGGGAATTAGAAAGTTCTAAAGGGTATGCTCATAAGTATGCCCAAATTGTATTCAAGAACAAGTAGCTGTACCGAGTTTTACTTGCAAAGCTTGAATCTCAAACTGGGTGAAGTTTGATAGTGTGTCATAATGGCGAGGTAGCTGTACTAGGTAGGGGTACCACCAAGATTTCTTTCCTTTACCCACTTCAACCAATAAACATACAGACAGTATCTGTACAAGGACATACATAACCACATAAGCTCATAAGTAGAGGGATGAAAATCACTAAGCTGGACAAGGCTAACAATTACCAACAAAAGGAAGGCCACTTCATTTATTTGACTACAAAACACTTCATGACATGATGTTATCACATATTATAAGGTAAAAGATAGGTGCATGAGGCTACTCATCAGTGACCGACATTCCATGTAATTTATGAAACAGCCCTTCACATATAGAGGTAAGCTTGTATTCATGAAGCTTTCACAGAATGATTTGAATGCTAATTCCTCTTCAACATTATTCTTTACAAACAACAACAAATTTGCATAAATCAACAGTCATCATCTAATATTTCTCAAAACAAGCAAAATGACAAATGAACATGCATAAACGTATACACTCTTCTTTGTACAACAAGGAACCTCTTAAAAATTGTATCTCAGTTTCTTTTGTTTTCCCAACTCCCGCACGGTATAGTTTCTTGGGAAAAAATCTTACTCTATGGTTGCCTATTTCCATTAAAAAATTAAAAGTATACGGATAGTTTGAATGCTAATTCCTTTCCAACATTATAATTCATACACAACAACAAACTTGCATATCAATAATCATCATCTAATATTCCTCATGGCAATCATACCTATTTCTTTCATGTTTCCATTTTGACTCTCATGGAATAATACAGCCTTTTTTTGGAGAGATTTCACTCTATTTTTCCTATTCTGAAAGATGGCCATAAATGATTTGGATGTGGACTGTTTTCCTAATTGATTAATCTCGCATAACCATACAAAACTGCAAAGATCCATAACACATCTCTTTCTAGGAGTAGTTGTCTTCTAAATTCTAACACCCATCAAGGTAAGCATTCCTGTTTCCTATAAATTTCTTTCTATTTCCTCACTAATTCAGCTTCTTTTGATCATTATTTTTATTCTGATTTCAATTTTTTAGACGATTTGAATGCCGATTCTTTCTCCAATACAAGTATCCACATAAATTCCCTCTCTTTCTTTTTCTCTCTCTTTTTTTGCAAAAAAAAAAAAAAAGTTTTTCCGTGGCACATCTCTTCTATAGAAGAATCCAACTCTAAGTTTCATATTTCTAAAAATCACCATAGTTGATCACTGATTCGAATAGTATGCAAATTCTTCAGAAACTTATAGGGTTTCAATCCAAGGTATATAAGATCTCTACCTGGGTCGAAGAAAGGCACGGATGCCTCCTGATGCAATCAGACAGCTTCTCATCAGCTTCCACCACCCTCTCCCTCGTCAGCAGAGCCGATCTTGGCACTCTCAACACCAATTCTCCCTTCTTGAGGTCTCGCACCGCCGCCAAGCCCCTCCTGCAAGAGAATCAAGAATCAGAGCAAGAGTAAACATATAAAAAAGAATCAGAACCAGTAGAAGAGTTGCACACCCGCCGGCGTCGGGGAAGGACGCAACGGCGAGGGAGTGGCCCAAGCAAGAGGTCCGAGATGGAGGTGCTGAACTGCTCGGAGAGTCGGAGATGCCCACCATCGCCGCCCATCTCAGCAGCGCTTCAAGCTCTGAGCTCTCCTCCATCTCTCTCTCTCACTCACTCTCTCTCTCTCTCACACACACACACACTCTGTCCTCGCAAATTCTAGGGTTTTGGATAAATAATTAGAAATGAGACCAAAATGAAAAAACAAAAAAGCAAACCAAACTGGATGAACCATCGGTATATTTGCGTATTGCTTGATAATTCACCACCTTAAATGCTTAGAAATTTTAAATAAATAGAAATTGCTAGAAAAACTTAATATTTCATAACAATGCTTATTTATCAAAATTAAAAACAACTATGCAATAATTTTTTTTAACCTATCTTCATTCATTGGGAACTGTAGCAACAGTAGTTTTACTGTTGAATGACGTGCTTGTAATAAGTGAGTTTGGTAAGTGTCTTATTAGGAATAGATAAGTTTAATAAGTGTCATGTTTATAGTTTAGTAAGTGTCTTGTCATAAATAATATAATTTAAGGGTTAAGTCTTGGAGCTTATATAAGGCCCCTTAGTTTGTAAGGAGTGGGCATTCTAAAATCCCCATTCTAAAATCCTCATTCTCATCCCCTCTCATCCCCTCTCATCCATATCTCTACCACCATTCTCTTCCTTTGTATATCATCCCTCTTATGCAATAAAGAAATCACTATGTGAATACATTCTCTCTCTTTCTTAGTTTATGCTATCTTCTCTCTAACTCTTCAAAGCAAGCTTCCGCCCTAACTGTTATTTCACCCAGGATGACCCCCGCATCCAGAGTAAGTTGAACGGCATCCCCAACGACCTCTCCATCATCCCTGATGCAATTTTTTTTTATGAGATTGACAGACTCTATTGGTCAAATGACAGACATATACAGATGTGCATCAGTTATGGTAGTTTGTAAACCTCATAGAGATAAATCTACGGGTGTAAACGAGCCGAGTTGAGCTTGGCCATTTTCAAACTCGGCTTGCCATTATTTTAATCAAGCTCGGCTCGAGCTTGAACAAAGCCAAGCTCAACTCGCCATTATTTTAATCGAGCTTGAGCCGAGCTCTAGCTTCCTTTATCTGAACTCGATCCTACATTGAGCTTCATAAATAGTAAAGCCCTCAAGTTCAACTCGTTTGCTTGATAAAGATCGGTCATTTTTTTTTCATAAATAATACATCACCATAATTATTATTATTAAAAAATATTATTTTAAAATTAATATTGAATCTTTTTATAATAAAAATTATAAATTAGTCTTATTTTTTTCTTAAATTTATACTTTAAAATTTGTGTAATATTTTTTTGCAATACATAATTATTAATGATCCCATAGATGAGGATATTAATATTGCTATAAAAGTTTTAATAAATACTTTACATAAATGAAATTGTTGATGATATATAAACAATTAAATTAATTATTTTTATAAATAAACTTGTTGATGATACTATAAATGAGCATTTTAAGGATTCTTGTAATTGAGCTTTTAATGATCCTATAAATGAGTTGTTCACAAGCCTTAACGAGCTTAGTGGTGTTCAAACTCGGCTTGTTTACCTTATGAGCTTTTGGGAGTATTTGTTTCGCCGGGGGTGTAGCCCAAAGTGAGGGAAATGAAGAGTTCAGCAACACTTTCACCTGTTTGCTTTATCGGGGAAGTGGGTGAAATCTTGATGTGGCGCCTCCAACATGCTCCCACTTCCCCATCTCCCACTTCGGCTCTTTTTTCTACTTGGCCGAAATGGAAACTTCACCCAAAGCATTCATGTGATTATCACCCACTTCCCTCAATTCTCGTCAGGGTTCTTCGTTTTTCCCCTTCTTGCGAATGTCGCATCCTCGCTGGTGGTTCGCCTTCTCCTTCTTGTGAACTATCGCCTCCTCGTTGATTCTAGGTTTCTTTGTACACCTTCAGAGGCATCTCTTCTAGCCGGGTCACCGAGAAGTGGGTGTTGTCCCCCTCTTTGTTTGTTCTCGCTTTATTTTCATTGTGCAAAGAAAGTAGACGGTTGTTTCTCTTTGTTTTGTTTTCATTTCTCTAAGAAAGTATATTATATCTGTTTGGGGTTTTGGGTTTTCTCCTGCACTTGTATACCTTGTTTTCTTGTTTTTTGGCATCTTGTTGTCAAGATTTTCAGTTTGCCGAATAGGTCCATGGTTGGATATGGTTTTGGTTTGCTCCTGCACTTGTATACCATGTTTTTTTGGTTTTTGGCATCTTGTTGTCAAGATTTTCATTTGGCTGAACAGAGCTATGGTTGGATCTTTTTGGGTTTACTCTTGCACTTGTATACCATGTTTTATTATTTTTTGGCATCTAATTGTCAAGATTTTCAATTTGCCGTACAGATCCATGGTTGGATATAGTTTTTTTTTTAGGTTTGCTCCTACACTTGTATACCATGTTTTCTTGGTTTTTGGTATTTTGTTGTGAAGATTTTCATTGTGCCAAATAGATCTATGGTTGGATTTGTTTTTTGTTTTTTTGGGTTTTGTTCTTGCACTTGTATACCATGTTTTCTTGTTTTTTGGCATCTTATTGTCAAGATATTCAATCTGCCAAACAAATGTATGGTTGGATCTTTTTGGGTTTACTCTTGCACTTGTATACCATGTTTTTATTATTTTTTTGGCATCTAATTGTCAAGATTTTTCAATTTGCCGTATGGATCCATGGTTGGATATAGTTTTTAGGTTTGCTCCTACACTTGTATACCATGTTTTTCTTGGTTTTTTTGGTATTTTGTTGTGAAGATTTTCATTGTGCCAAATAGATCTATGGTTGGATTTGTTTTTTGTTTTTTGGGTTTGTTCTTGCACTTGTATACCATGTTTTCTTGTTTTTTGGCATCTTATTGTCAAGATATTCAATCTGCCAAACAGATGTATGGTTGGATCTTTTTGGGTTTGTTCCTCCACTTCTATACCATGTTTTCTTGTTTTTTGGCATTTTGTTGCCAAGATATTCAGTCTGCTTTACAGACGTATGGTTCGATATTTTTTATTTTTTTAGGGTTCGCTCATGCACTTGTATACCATCTTTTCTTGTTTTTTACATCTCGTTGTCACTATTTTCAGTCTGCCAAATAGATGTATTGTTGGATTTGTGTTTTTTTGGGTTTGATCCTACACTTGGATACCTTGAATTTGTGTGTTATTCCTCAAAAACCATTGGTAGGTTGGATGCATTTTATTGTCTGGGATTTTTAACAGTCCTTTTAAATGTTGTTCATTGTTGTTTTGTGCATGCTTGTTATGTGTTGTTTTCCCATTGATTTATATTCAGATCTGTAATGGTAAGTTACTGCATGGTATTTTCATTTCAAATTGTTGTGGATTAATTTGTGAAGGTTTTTTTATGCCTTTGATCTATAAAATATTTTCCTATTTCCAATTGGGTAATTTCTACTTTTAATCCATTATTTCATGCTTCTCCCTCTGTTGGAGATCTCTTCCCCTTGACGCAAATAACTAGCTGCTATGTTTGGTTAGTGTCTTCTTCTTTACAAGGTTAGCAACAACTACAGTTGTTATCTTTGTTACATCCATATATCTGCATTGTTTGTTATGTTGATGTTATCCTCATATTTAATCTAATTTCGTGCATTGTTTTTGAATTCTTATACATGTTTGCATTAATTCTTTTTGTGTCTATGTCTTTGGTTTTTCCCCAGAAGTGTTACCATTGCAATGATATCTTCAGGTCTTCATTATTTCTGGTTGTCATTTCTGTTATGCTTGTGATTCTGTGAGACATTGTACTCTTGGTTTGTATTATTCTTATCCACACACTATATATATATTTTTTGAATTCTTTTGCTTTCTTCATCGTATTTCCCTTTGCTTATTTCCATTTCATGTCATTATGTTCCAATTGGCCTTCTCTATACCATTTAAATGTGCACTCTACATGAATTTGCATGTTAATTGTTTCAATATGTTATATGCACTGATTGTTTTTTGTTTTACCATGTATTTTTCCATTGATTATGTGTCTCTATTGATTCTTGTTTCTATTGATTATGCATTTATTTTTTATTTTATTAGTATGTATATTTTTGTTAGGTGCCAATTTGTTGCTTGTTGTTTTTTTTACTTTGAATGTATGACCTGGTTTCTATTTTATTTTATTGTTGGTATAATGTGCTAGATGCAAACTTGGATATGTTTTGTCCTAGGTCTTTTTGACCCCAAGTAGTTTAGCAATATCAATTTAAATGGGTCAACGTCTAAATGTGCTCTTGTAGATGGATGATTGGGTAGTTGATAAGTGGGCAAGGACTCTCGCAACAGCCTTTACAACAATTGTTGTCATTGTGGCCTTTTTATTTGAAGATATGCAGTTGCCTAGGTTATCAAGTTGCCCACAACCATCAATGTTTAGGGACCTAACTAGATGACACCATATGAATCGAATCCTAAGAAGTGGATGTGACTATTGTGTTAGCTACCTCAGTATGGATGTAGGTCTTTTCATGCACTTATCATCCATGATGAGTGATAAGCATTTGCTCATGGATACGAGGCATGTTTTAGTAGAGGAACAATTGGTGATATTCTTCCATATAGTTGGTCATAATACGAAGAATAGAATCATGCGAATAGAGTTTGTTCAATCGGGTGAAACAATTAGCTGATATTTCAACAATGTGTTATGAGCCCTTTGTGCAATACATGATGATTTTGTCCAAGCACCTGGCACTTGTCATCCAGAAATCGAAAATCACCCAAGTCGGAACCCATATTTCAAGGTAAATATGCAAAATCTGAAACTTAATATATATATATATATATTAAACATTTTAAAAAGGATTAAAATAAATTTATACAATGTTTACATGTCATGTAGGATTGCATTGGGTTGTTAGACGATACGCACATTGATGCATCCGTCCTGTCCCTTGAGTTGCCTCGATTTCGTAGTAGGAAGGGACCAACACAAAACGTGCTAGCAGTGGTGAACCCTAATCTCAAAAATTACTTATGTGATAGTAGGGTGGGAAGGCTCAGCAAACGACTTCACCGTCTTAAGGGATGCGTTGTTGCGGCCACATCCTAAAGGCCTCAAGCTAATAGAAGGTTGAGAATTAAATAATACAACATCCTTATATTTTATTTAAAATTTCTCCAACTTAAGCTTTTCTATGTATTAACTAGCTGCAGGTTATGTAATAACACCAGTTGTTGATTTTTCTCCCTCCTGTTGATTTTTCTTGTTTCATGCGTAGTCACATGCATTTGCAAAGGCCTTCATTAACAAACCCATTGAGAATTATGAAGGTCTTAGGATTATTTGTGGCGAGGACAATGCAACAGGTTCATATGCAACGCCGTTGTATATTGATTTTGCTGAAAAAACAGCAGGTGAGGATGTTGACATTGATAACGACAATGCTGAATCACATGTTGACAATGTTAATAGTGATGGAGATGGGGATGGGAACTTTGTGCCACCCATCACCAGTAGCCACGTGATATCATCCACGTATAGATCCTAGCGTAATAGGGCACCTAAGGGTAATTCTATGATGGCTGAACTTGTTACTGTGGTTGGGGAAATGACTAATGCTATTAAAAACCCTACACATTGGTCGGAGACATTGTATTCAATGGTGATTGAGGTGGAGGGATACAATGAGCAAGTTCTTGAGAATGTTTTCGATTATCTTCAGTATTGTGAGAATGAGGGGAGAAGGTTTATAGTCAAAAGGATGTATATGTGCCAAGCTTGGATTGAGAAGCATCTCTCCCGCTTCGCGTGAACATGTTATGCGTTGTTGAATTATGCTGCCTGGATGTCTAGTTTCTGGTTCACTTATGTTGTTTCCGTTGCTTTATGCATTATCTGCATCCATATTCTGCCGTTTTAAACTACGTTTGATCTATTATGCATGCATGTTATCAGACTTTGATGATACTTTTGTGGACCTCATGGTCCTTATCTAGCATGGGGTTTACCTGTGATGCATCTTGGTATCATATTATTCTACCTTTACTACTTGTCTATTGTGCTCTGACATGCATGCAAATTGGTCGATTGTTTATGTTATGTATGCTTTTGTATTTGTGTTATGCATGTATCATGTTTATTTTGTCTCTTGATCTCATAGCATGCGAAATCTGTTTTGCTTTGTAAATTATAACTATATTTGCTATGTCTTTCATACCAAATGTATCTGGTTACCTTTGTTCCTCCTTGTGCCTGTGTATATTTTATTTGTTATGTTTCCTTTGCTATATGGTTTATTTTTTGTTTGACTAATTGTGTTTTTTTGGTTTTGTGCATTTTGTTGTTTTAATTGCATGTAGTTACGGTATAGTTTTAATGGCAACGATGATGACCAAGAGTCAACGAAAGAATTGAGGCATTTGTCCCCGATGAAATGGTGTTTTGCTGTGCTCTTGGGTTATTTTGATGCATTGTCAGGCCAAATCTCTGCGGCCAATTGCATCTTAAAACCATAGCACGTGTTGTCGGGCTCGTAATAGGTTGTGAGTACGGTGGGGCAATGGGCCATACAACGCCTTTTGCAGCCTACTTGCAACTTGTTACTGAATTTGCTCAACCGGCAAGATGCACTTTTGTGAAAACAAAACTATATTTTGTAGGTTTTATCGAATTCTGTCTTTACCTTGTTGCTTGTTGGTTGTAATTTCCCTTTTTTTTATTTTTTATTTTTTCATATTGTGTGTTGGTGGACTTAAAAATGCCAATGAAATGCTACTGGTACATGGGCTTATGCCCCCTGAGCCATTTTTTAAGATGCACAGAGTAGCAACTGGGAGGCTTTTGGCTGAACAAGACATAGATACTTGAAGACTTGCATGTTAGGAGAATTTGATAATTGTAAGTACAAAATCTTCTTGGCAAGGTTAGCTTGTACCGTATGGGGTTTATGAGTCTGGACTTTGTTGACATTTGGACCTTTTATATACAAGTGTAAGAACATAAGTCTCATTTTTGTAGAGATTTCCATATTTTAATGAGTTATGCATTTGAATGGTTGCAATCTATCTTATTGTGAACTTTTTTTATTTTTATATTTGTATACATGGGGTGTACATTTCGAATGCTATAATAGATCCTTAATTATGTCAATCCTTTAAACATGAATGTGCCGTGTTTAATTTTATTTTTGAGGTAATATATAAGATGTATAAAAATTTATTTAGGAAACTCACAATTATGTTAAAATATTTACATGAGATGTATATAAATTTACTTAGGAAACTCACAAGGATTTGTAATCCAAATTAGATCACAATGTCAAACACAATCTGACATTTTCAATGTCTAAACTATATTTAATTAAAAATTTAATCCAAACTCTGAACAAGGTTTTCAATAAAAAAAATTCCATTAGTATAAACTTAAGTATAACAAATAAATAACATAAAACATCAAAATTGGTTTTTAAAAACACAAACCCAAATAAAACATAGGTGTCACTATTTAGGGGTAATCTTACCATCCACTGAAATGGTGATTCTAACATCATTTTTCATAAGCAAGTGGTGAAATCAAATTTTCAGGATTTTCACTTCCATAAACTAAACATATGAAGTGGGCTATAATGTAACACTTCTCCTTTACAACTAAACATACAAAAGTGACTACTTCTCCTGAAAATCTTACTTCCATTGAAGTAGGAATTTCAGACTTCCACCACTTCAGTGGATCACTTTTGAACTAAACACCCTTTTAAAAATTAAGTCAAACCTTTAACGAGCCTAGTCTTTGAGCTTTATGAACGCATCAGTTCATTTAACGTTGGAGAAGAAGAAAAATTACGAGTTGAGGGACTATTTGGTAAGAACATATTCACCAGGGATTTATTAGCAAGTTTTCTGAAATTTTAGCCTTTTCAAGGAGTTTATTAGTAATAAATCACCACCCATCCCTCAGAGAGAGAGAGAGAGAGAGAGAGAGAGAGAAAGCTTGGAGCGATCATCAATGGCGTCGTCGTCGGAGGTGAAGCTGGGATCATCGAAGCCGATGATAGCAACGCAGGAAGAGATGATGGAAGCCAAATTGGCCATCCCTAACCGCGATCAGTGTGCCCACCTTCTCATCCCCCTCAACAAGTGCCGTGTCGCCGAGTTTTATCTCCCGTGGAAGTGCGAGCCCGAGCGCCACGCCTACGAGAAGTGTGAGTATGAGCTCGTCATGGAGCGGATGCTTCAGATGCAGAAGATCCGTGAGCTTGAGGAGAAGAAGAAGAAGGCTCTCGGCAAGCTGCCCCAGGGCTCCCCAATCCCTCTTATCCCCTCCACCTCCAATTCATGAGCTTGGTTAGCACTAATCTCCCATAATTTTAATTAATCTGATTATTCTTTTTTTCTCTGTCTTTTAACTTCTGAAATCCTGTGATTCCGTTCCTTGATTTTCTAGGGTTCCGATCTGAAAATTTTCACTGGTCTGTCTAGATTTGGTGCTTTGTTGTGGATTTATGGTTGGGCATACTGAACTTAGATTAATACTTAGTTTTTCTAGTTCAATTAATCTTGCCTTTCTGAGTGATTGGTTAGCCTATGGAATATTGTCTATTCTCAATATTGAAAGCAAAAAAGTTTTGAGTTTGATAGGTTTGTGATTCTAGTTGATTTTATGGATGATGAAAATACTATGAAGTAGATTTTCAAGAAGACTTTGTTTGGATTTAGTGAGAATAGTTGAAAGGAGGAATTAAAACTGGAATGCTGGACAATAAGCTTTGCTGATCTTCTTTTTAATGGAAACCAAATTCTCTTATGTTTTCTTTCTTCTTTAATTTCTGTCTATTCATGCACAATCAAATGATTCAAATGTTTACTGTTTGATTAGAGAGGCATGATGTTTGATGGTTGTCATGGAAATTGAATGGTTGTAAACTGGGAACCATTGCTGCTGTTAATTTAAAAAATATGTGAAGTTAAAAAAATTAGATTGGTCACATGCATTCCTTGAACTCTGGGCCCACTCGGAGAGTGAATGTCTCACCAATTTTTGTATGAGTTCTCGAGCATATTACTTTCTTTGTCAGTCAGTGATAATTCAAATTCCAGCAATTGAGTTCCTGTATACTAGATACCATGAGTTGCAAGGTTGAAATTGTCACTAAGCTTAAGTTTGCACATTCTACTTTTTTCAGTGTATTTGTGTGTTGTGAATTGGTTGGAGCCGAATCTTCCCATTCTTGATTTTGATGGAATTAATCACTTAGGTCCTGATGGAATTAGAAGTACTTGGAACTTGTGTATGCTAATTTTCAAATGGGAGAAATCGTTAAAAGTTTTAGATTAGAGCCACTATTCTTGCTTGCTTTTTCCATTAGCAATATCCAAGTTCTTCTATACTAAACATTGTAAACTCCAAGCTGGTGACTGTCTCCAGGCTCCATTTAGCCACACTATCCTTTCTTTAGCATAGTTTTGTTGTGAATCGCTTCAAACCTCCCTTGATTTTGACAGGATTGATATAAGAGTATGATGGAATAAAGAAAAATTTAGTTTATAAAAGATTTAGCATGGAAGGCTTTGAGTTTTAAGTCATCTAATATTGATGTGCCTCTTGTTTCATCTGCGAAAGAATTGGGTTTCTCAGTCTTCTCTAAATGAATGTCACTGCTATTCTGCCAAGGACTTGGACCTAAAATGGTTGTGCATTGCAGGACATCAACTTTAATAGGTTCTCTTGCTTTTGCTCATCCTTTTCATTATGCTGGTAGTTTTTCAGGTAGTGGACTTCAGATTGTTAGGATTCTTATTTACTGCTTGATCTAGTCAATGGTATTGACTGCCCAGTCATTGAGATCTTTCGAGATATAAATTAGTTGGATTTCTATTATACACAAAATTGAGCCATTGTCATGCTATGGCATAACTTTGTGTTACTTCAGAGGTTGAAATCAATTCACAGCTCAGGACAAATTCTGATAAGGAGCTTGCTTAATGTGTTTGTGGCTTGGCCGAAATCTTTGAGTAGGTTGCTTGAATGGCAAAAAGTGATAATGCTACTTTTTTCTTTGCTTGTCTTCTCTCACACTATATCGTTATCTTATTTTTGGGTTATGATTTCCACTTCTCCCATCGATCCTTCCCCTAAATTATCTAAGTTGCCCAATGCTTGTATTGAAAAAGATAATTGCCAAGAAGCAATGATCATTCCAATTGATCCACTTGAGCAAATATGAGCACACGGTTGACAGTAAAGTAGCTAACCATTTGCGACAAAATTCAATTATCTCCTGTGGTCTGATCCCTTACTGAGCTTTTTCAAAACCTACCATTAGTTTTGAGTCAGGGGAATTTGTTACTGTTGATACTCTTAATTTTTGTTTAAACTACGACAACAGATTCTATTTATGTGTCCTGCTAATCTGTTATCAAGCAACCTTTGTTTTAAAGTAATTGCTTCTTGCCACTTCCACTATCGTTCAGTATTATTAGTTTCTAAGTTTTCTGTAGACCATAATCAGAGACTATTTCTTGTTATTTTAGTTTTTATATTGCTATGTTCTGATTATTTGATCAATGTTTCAGTGAAAACATGCCACCTTTTTTTTCAGGTGAAGCTGGAGTCCATTACTTGCTTCCAATCTGGTGATGATTAGAACCAGTTTATTTCAACTGAACAAATTTGTGGAATTGGATGGCTTGAACTGACTGCCATTTATCTTGCTTTATTCTCTTTGGCTGTGTATTGGTTACTTTCAAAGCTGCTTTCATCTTTTATGAGCCAAATAAAGAACTGTTTAAACTGTGTCATGGTGCCTTCTTTGATGCAAGAAACCGTATAGAGTGCATGGAAGTCGGTCTCAAGTAATGTTGTTATTGAACTTCGTCATCATCAATAAATTAGTGGTTGTCTAGTGATTTTTTTTAATGAATATGCTAATTCTTTAATAAAATAATAAGAAATATAAATAAATACGACTATATGATTTGCATGGCTATGTACTAGAAATGTCTTGCAGTATTCATGGATTAAATATTCTCCCTCCGTTTTTAAATATATGTCGTTTAAAGATGTTGTATAAGAATTAAAGATAACATTAAATTATTTAAATTTTAACATAAAAAACAAATAAATTACTAAATTATCTCTCTCTTGAAACCATATATTGTTAAATATTACTCTTTTTATTTATATAACTAAAAAAATTGAAGATGGGTAAAATTAAAAAAAATAAATAAATAAATATTGTCTTGATATTGTAGAACAACTATTTTGGAATATTTTTTTTTTTAAAACAACATGTATTTTGGAATGGAGGGAGTGTATGTTTTCTTCACTAGCTGAATCAGTTGCATTGTTCCTTGGAGGGTTAAAGGAGGGCTTACATTTTTTTTTACCGGGAAAGGAACTATTTTGATGTTGACCATGAAGTCCATGTAACTTTGCGGGTGACCTCGAGACTGCTTCTTAAAATTTTGGATTAAAATATTTCCAAAGAGAGGCATCAGCTAATAAATGCAATAGGTAATGACACGGCAACCCATGTCTAAGTTAAATACGTTAAATATTGAGCCATGAAATTTTTCATCTTCACCACCATATTTTAGGGCTGCAATTGAGTCGAGCTTTGTTATGCTTAAGTTTGGCTCGATACTATTTGAACCGAGCTCGAGCCGAGCCTATTTTGAGCTTCCTTTGTGAAGCTCGAGCTCGGCTAGGGTAGCTACAATATATTCTGATATAGTAATTGCTACAGTAATATCGTCACAGTATATATGCTACAGTATTTTTAGTCAATTTAAAATAACTATCATACTAATTTAAAAAAATATTTATGTTGCTACAGTATCTATGGTACAGTACTGAGCTTCTCACGAGCCTTAACGAGCTGAGTTGTTTAAGGCTCGAGCTCAGCTCAATTATCTACTCAAGCTCGGTTCATTTGGTTATTAAACAAGTTTTTTTCGAGCCGAGCCTTGAGCAGCATGCAAACAGCTTGGTTCGTTTGCAACCCTACTATATTCCCAAAAAAACATCATGATGATATATAATGAGGCCATGATCAAAGAAAATGAAGCGATCACTAAACTAAAAGAAGAAATGATGATAATGGTAAAAAATGAAAGCAAATGATAGAATAAAATTGTTCTACCACATAAAAAAATTAGTTATAATCCAGTAGTTCGGTGAACTTTGGTGATTTATTACATTGCAAACTGGTTTTATTGTCCAGTAGGTTGACATCTCATGAAAGCATGAGGATTTGAATCATGGCTAAATTTAAAATATTAACACCTTATTACCAAGCTATGCTATATGATTTGCTTTTGCCTAAATTTATATATATTTGGACTTGGATTTTTGCAAATTAGTTTCTTTTATCTAGCTATTCAGTGAACTCCAGTGGTTTATTGCTTTGAACAAAAAAACTGCAAGTGTGAAGAAGCAGAAGCAGAAGGAGGTGATGGTGGTCCGTTTCGATAATAGTGATGATGGATGAGAATGGTGATGGTGGCAAATGAGAGTGGTGGTGGTAGTGATGCAACTGGCGGTGACAAATGACAATGGCACATGGCTGTGGATGAGAGTGGTGATGGGTGACCATGGCGGTGACGAATGAGAGTGACAATAGTGGTGAATGAGAATGAGGATGCAGAAGAAAAAACAGAAGAAGAAGAAAATGATGATAATGATGATGATGAAAGATGAGAGTAAATGATAGAATAAAATTGTCTCATTGCTTAGAAAATTAGCCATAACCTAGTAGTTTGAGGAACCCCGGTGGTTTATTAATTACATTGTAAATTGGTGTCACTGTTTAGCAAATTAGCACCTTAACCTAACAATTAAGAGAACTGTTGGTTTTTCTAAAAAAAAAAAAAAGGAATACTAACACCTTAATTACCAAGCTATATTATATAATTGTTTGTCTAAATTTATATATATTTGGATCTAGATTTTTACAAATTAGTTTCATTATCTAGTAGTCCGGCAAACTCCGATGGTTTGTTGCTTTGTAAACTAACACCACTATTTAGTAAGTTGACACCTCAACCTAGTAGATAAGTGAATTGTAATAATTTTTTTGCCAAAAAAAATTGCAAGTGTAATGGAAAGAGAAGAAGGAGGTGGTTGTGGTTGTCCACGATGGTAATGGTGATGATGGATGAGAGCGGTGATGGTGTGGCGATGGCGGTGGCCGTGGCAAATAAGAGTGACAATGGTGGTGGTGGGTGGTAGTGGTAGCAGCCGATGTGACCATGGCAATGACAAATGAGAATGACAACAGTGATGGATGAGAATGATGGTGGTGGTGATAGATGAGAGTAACAATAGTGAAGAAGAATAAGAAGAAAAGAAAGGAGGAGAAAAATAAGAGAGAAATGGAAAAAACAATAAGAATGTTAATTTCATCTGTGTTCTATAAACAATAGTTAAAATCCTGATTTGATGTTTACAGAAATTGCAGAACCAACTATATAAAATGCAAAGTTTTTCATGTCATTATCAAAATTGAAGGTTTTTTTTTTTTGCCGGTATGAAACTAGTGAGAGATTATAGGTATTTTTGCATGTACTTTTTTTTTTGGACAAAAGCAAAAGGACATGCAAGTGTAGTACTTACCCTTAATGTACATTGGCTAAAAAGCATGGTAAATAGCACAAAGAAAGAAAAGTTGAACTCTTGCCCTTTGCGCACTTTGTGTTTGACTACTAGTGGGTTTTTAATATTTTATATTTTCATTTAAAACAAACTAACAATTAAATGTATGTTAAAGGCTTTTAACCAATGGAGGGAAGTTGCTTACCTTAATAGTTAGTTAAGTTATATTTACCAAAATGGAATGTTTCAAGGAGATTTATATTAGAAAACTAGTAGCATCTATGGGTTTTTTGTTTTTGTTTTAGTTTTTTTTAATATTATATATTATTTTTAAAAAAATTTGAAAACGGTACCATAGTTACCATTTTCCATTCAAAAGCAAACGGTAACATGGTTACCGTTTCCCACTAATATTTAAGTGAAACGATAGTTAGCTTACTGTTTTACATAAATATTTAATTATTTTAAAAAAATACTTATTTTGGTAATTAAAAAAATAATATGTAATATTTAAAAAAAAGCTGAATTGTGATTCACCAAATTTTGATTTGAATAACACAAATCTAACTAA
Source organism: Dioscorea cayenensis subsp. rotundata (assembly GCF_009730915.1). Classification (NCBI taxonomy): domain Eukaryota; kingdom Viridiplantae; phylum Streptophyta; class Magnoliopsida; order Dioscoreales; family Dioscoreaceae; genus Dioscorea; species Dioscorea cayenensis. Next base: position 22,175,185 of record NC_052489.1, read on the forward strand.
TTATTTATTTATTTTTTTGTGTGTTTTTATTTTACATTAACATATATTATATGTGATCGCTCTTAACAACGTATGCTCTGGTGACCAAATCATAACAAAACTAAAAATAAAGGACAAAATCATAATTTTTTAAAATTGGGTTGACCGAAATAAAAATACACAAAAAGTAAGAGACAATTTATGTTGTTTACCTTTAATTATTTAAATAATTCATATAATTAGATGTTGAAAAAAAAGTTCAATATGTATTAAAGCTAATGTTTAAGACCACATGTTTTACTATGGCTAGAGTTAATGGTTTAGACTTAAATCTGATTTAATTAATAGACATTAAAATAAGCATGTTAAAACTAAAAACATATTAATAAGTGTTTATGAATAATAATAAAATGTTAAACCTTAATTACTAAAATTATTTATTTATATAATAAAATAGGTTTTTTTTGGGTTACAGGTTACCCAAAGAAAAAAAATAAAAATAAAGTAACACTTTTTACCATGTGAGACAACAACACTAGTAAGTTAGTAATTAAAAAATTAAAATAATAATAAAAAAAAACAGTTCCATTTAATAATAATAAATAAAAACAACTGTCCTTCCTGCAAAACACAACGTGTACACTCGTCACTCGGTGAGCTTTTCGCGCCGACGAGAGAGAGAGAGAGAGAGAGAGAGAGAGGCTTCCGGCGAGTAGCAATGGGGAAACCCTTCGCCGTCTCCGGTAAGCGTTCGCCACGCTCACCAACCGCCGGTGGTGCCGGCTCCTCTTGGAAGACGACTGGACGGTGCCTGACATTCCTCCTTCTCCTCGCTGCTGTCGCTTTTCCCACTGTCGTGCTCTACCGCGCTGTCGATCACCGCCATTATTCCTACCGGAGCTTGCGATCGGATCTCAACGCTTCTGCGTTGCTTTCTGACTCCGATTGGCTTTCAGAAGCTGCTGCTCAGGTGAAATTTCTACTTTTTCTATCTTTTTCCCTTTTTTTTTTGGACATTTGCTGGTGTGATGAGAATGTTGTGTTTCATGCTTGAGATCTTTATTTTATAGGAATTTTATTATTTTTTATTCTTTAAATTTGTCAATATTTGGCTTTTTATGTGTTTGATGTGATCTGTTTTTTATGCGGGTTTTGATGAATTTAAGATTGATAATTGAGTTTCAGGCCTGTGATTTCCTACACACCATGCACAAAAACTTCATGCTGTTGCTTGAGTAGAGGCCATCTTAGGTTTGGGAATGTGGTGTACTTTGGGCTTTTGTGACTATGAGTGCTTGTTATGTGTTTCTTCTCCAGAGGTTTTCGATTGTATCATGCTTTTTCCATGGATCGAGTTTGTTGGACTGATATGTTAGAAAAGGGTTTTATTGGGTGGCTATTTATGCTGCTTTTTTTGTATCCGAAATTCTGAAAGCATCTAAAATTTGGAATTTTTGGGAAAATTTCACTGGTCATGGATATTTGGAGCCCATTTTGGCAAGGCTTTGATTTGGCTGTATAATACTATAAAAAATTGGCATGCTATTAGGATTGTGTTATTAAGTAGTTTTGGTTTGCGCACGTTGGGCTGTATGGAGATGATTAGTTTACTAGTTTTATAATGAGTGTTTGAATGGAAAGCAGAGAAATTTCTTGGGCATATTGTATTCTTTCATTGTCTTTTCTGTGTTTAAGACTTCCTCAACATCCAATCCACAGCTTTTATGGAGGCTGGGCTTCTGTAGGGATTTTTAATATGAGCATGATGAATGTTTGTCTTCTCTTTTATGGAGCATGGATCTTCTGCAATGATCGTTCTATAACTCTATGACTCATTTATGATAGTTTTAAGATACACATCTCTCCTGGCATTTTGGACCTACCATGTTCACATAATTTAGACTTTGATTGTCTTGCTAACTCTAACTCTCAACTAGGACACTCTAGATCTAAATTTTATTGATCTGATACCTCTTCCGAGGAGGCTAGAAGTGCCTCAATTCCAAAGAAATGAGATCAATTTTGAACTTCAAGTTTTTAGACCTCCTCTGCTATTGTATTTGGGTGAATTTTCAGAAAATGTGGTATGATAATCTTAAAAACAAGTTTATCAGACTTGCAAATAACAAGAATGAAATGTCTTAGAGTACCAATATAAGCATTTGATAGGGATTAGGAGAAAAAACAAAAGCTCTGCATATATTAAGTGTTCTGCGAATTTATTAGTTTCAGGTCTTTTTTAAATTTATTTCAAACTTGACCCTTGATTGTAAACTATCTCTCTGGTTTGTTCTTTTAAGTTGTTGGCTTCAATTCTATATTCACATTATGAAAGTGGAGAAATGTTTATTTTTGAGTCATGTAATTAATAACAGGCCTATGTGATTCTTTTGTAGGATACTGTAGAACTTAGATTGGATAAAATTCTGCAGGAGGCATCCATGGAAGACAAAACAGTAATATTGACTACGTTGAATTCTGCATGGGCTAGATCAGGTTCGGTTGTTGATCTTTTCATTGAGAGCTTTCGAATTGGAATTGGTACCCGGGTGCTACTCAACCACCTGGTAATCATTACTTTGGATCCAAAGGCGTATGAACGGTGCTTGTTATTACATACCCATTGCTTTCCTCTTGCAACAGAGGGAATAGATTTCTCAGGGGAGGAGTATTTTATGTCCAATGGATACTTGGAGATGATGTGGAGAAGGATAGACTTCTTGCGAACTATTCTTGAAATGGGATACAGCTTCATTTTTACGGTATTTGCCAGTTTTCTCTTGTTTACACCTTGAATATTCTTGCATGAAAACTTAAATGTTATCTCACTAACAATCAATAGGGACCTAGTTGCTATGGTGTTTAGAGCCTTCAAATAGGTTCTTCAGAACTTAACACCAAGAAAGTGTCATTGAACTTACCCAAGAACTCGACATGATGAATTTCTAAGGGGTACATGTTAGCGCATGAAGTACTAGGTTTCTTCCTCATTCTTTTGAAGTATAAGCGTCTTAGAAGTGTAATGCATTGTTTGATATGCTGTTTGAGCCCTTCTAAAAGGAAAGAACCGGCATTATGGACTTGTTCTTTAACTCAGAAGCTATAAAGGCTTAACTTTTTCATTGAAGAATGGGACTCACCCACCATGGATACCATAGCATAGGGTTATTGTAACTAATTCTTCTGTTGCAAAAGGTCTACACTCTTCTTCTTTTGGTTTGAATTTAAATCAGCCTTGCTAAAGGAGGGAGTCTTGTTAGATATATCATGAAACAGCTGTTCAAATTGAGATCTCGTTTAAAGAGATGGATAGCAAAAATCTGTAGGTTTTTTTAAATAATCGTAGACAGATAATCTGATCCACAATGATCATGGTGTGGAATTATTGAATTCCTTTCTTTTCAAATATCTTTTTTATGCTTTTATGGTTCTGAACTGAAGCACGCTTAGTTTATTAATCCAATGGTTCATGGATTTAAAAATGGCATTTCAGTTAATTGCAAAATGATCCCGGTGCATAGTTACCAACAGTAATGTGGGATGCTAGGACTAATTAATGATATTAGTTGATGAACATATAAAATCTGTCCCATGCCACTAAATGATTAATTGTTTACTGAATCCTGAGCAATGATAAGTTCATTATCTTGTTTCTTTTTGTGCTGCTGGCTAAAACTGTGGGTATTACTTATTTATCATTTCAGCTGGGAAAGTCCAAGACCCGAGATTGTGCTAACTTACCCTATTTGCTTTCCTGGATATATTGCAGGATGTAGATATAATGTGGTTCAGGAATCCACTTCCAAATTTTTATTCAGATGTAGACTTTCAGACAGCCTGTGATCACTTTTTCGGCAATTCAACTGATTTAGGAAATAGAGCAAATGGAGGGTTCAACTATGTCAAGTCTAACAATCGATCGATAGAGTTCTATAAATATTGGTACTCTTCAAGGGAGAGATTTCCGGGGCACCATGATCAGGATGTATTCAATACCATCAAATATGATCCTTTCGTTACTGAAATAGGATTGACAATGAGATTTTTGAGTACCACATTTTTCGGCGGGCTGTGTGAGCCTAGCAGAGATTTGAATAAAGTTTGCACAATGCATGCAAATTGCTGTATTGGATTGGAAAGCAAGCTTCATGATCTTAGAATTATGCTAGACAATTGGAGGGAATTTATGTCTCTGCCACATAACATGAAAAACTCTGGTATTGTTTCATGGAGGGTGCCGCAAAATTGCAGGTACGCGCAAAATACTTCTAATTACATTTGCAAGTAAAAGTTCTTTTCTAGCAGTAAACACAATTGTTTGTTATGGTAGAACTTATATTTTGGTTTATCTTCTCTCAGCATTGCTGCACTCTTCAGAACCCCATCATTTTGATTGTTTCTCTGGAGAAGAGGGATTCCTGATATCTGCAATCAGATTTTATCATCCAGCTTATAAAATGTCAAATACTTACTCAAAGGTTTGTGTACAAACTCTATGATGAGCTTCTTATCTTTCTTATGCTTTGTACTTTCTCAACTCTATGAATTTTGGCATTCATAGTGGTGGCTCATTTTGTTCTGTAGCTTAGCACATAAATTTTCTCATCCCAACTTTATCATTCACATAAGATTGCAACTAATTCATCTCTCCTTGCTTTATTCATTTCCATTTTGCAGATACACAATCATCAATTTTTGTGCACATCTGAACAACAACATTCATCTGAGAAAACCAGAACAGAGGACTGAACAAAAAAAGTGTATATAAGCAAGGATAAAGCACATTTAGTACAGAAGCAACCAGATTACTCTCATAAAAAATAACCACTGCTTGTCCTTTGGATCGGTTTGATTGCTTGCTCTTCTTGCTCTTGCTTTTCTGACAATTCCAATCTTCCTTCAATACATATTATATCCAGAGATAAAAGTCTAGGTTTATCAACCTGAATTGAAGTTTCAACTCTTAAGCTCTTATCTGAAAGTATACACCATGGAAACATGCCTCGCAAAAGAACATCTTCACAATCTGCACAACTGAAGCTGAAGTTAAATACTCACCTCCAAAAGAACCAGCATTGTGGTACATTTCCTTTTGTTTTTTCTTCTGTTTGCTGTACTTGTTCTGCAATCTATTTCATTAATCTCTTCTATCGTTCTTCCAAGTAGATAGTTATTAAAGAAATGAATAGCAAAATGGTTTTTATATTACACTAATTAACAAAGATATATTTGCATGCAAAAAAATACTTAGCTCTTGCCTTTTGTACCTTTAACAGAGCCTACCTTAAAATGAAGACAGTACTGAATCAGTGTTGATGAGAATAGCAGTAAGAGTGGAAGAGGCAAACACAGGATTGCGTTGTGGCTCAAACTAAACCTTCTTATATATATATATATATTTTTTTTTTTTTGGGTAAGCTAGTTTGCATCCACATGACTCTCCTCTGCATGCCCCTTCCACTTCTACTACTAGCTCTATTCCTCATTCTTGCCTTTCATTAAGCCTGATTTTGCCTATATAAATAGTGGATGTATTTGTTTCTCTAGTTTAGTATTTTGTGTACTTCAGCAGTACAATTTTGCTGAATAGTACAACTCCAAACTTGACGCTTGAATTGGTAGTACATGATGTACTGCACTGTCATGGATCTAATTCACTTTTCAAAGACCAGCTTGCTCAACTTTTTCAAGCTTTCAATTTAGCAATTTGGGTATTTGATGATTATTCTTGCTCAGTAACGTGTAACTTTTGGTTAATAGTTGTCAATTAATCACCGGCACCGCAGAAGACTTTTTTTTTTGGGGTTTATTTTACCTTACAGTTACTGTCCCTCTGTTTAGTTCATTGAATTTGTTGTTCATAAAATTTGAAAAGTTCTATATATATAATTTTTTTTAATGAAAATAATGATATATTTATGATTATAAATAAGTGATAGTTTCAAATAGTTGTGTACTACTAGTACTATGTATTGTTTTGTTGACTTCTTTATAAAGTGAAAGTGAATTTTAATTTTTAATTTTGGTCTTTAAAAAAAAAAAAAAATTGAATTTTGTCCTTTAACTAAGAAAAGGGTATAGTTTTTTAATTTCTATTCAAAATTATTTTTATTCCTTTAATGGAAATGGAATAAACAGGCAAAAAAAAAACAAACAAATGTTTCCCACTCTTTAAGCAATTTAAAAAAAAAAATAAAAAAAAATACCACATCTCCCTTGAGACACTCCCATTCCCAACAAGGACTTGCATTGTGTTTGAAAACATGACCTCTACTGGCAAACCTCCTCCTCCTCCGTCTTGGGCAGATATTGCGAAGTGCAGTCCATCGGCCGGCGGGTTCGGCTCCCCTAGATGAAACAACTCTGGCTACACTTAAAGCCACCATATCCGATTCAGTTCGAGTGGATGCGGAAGCGAAACAGAAAGCACATCGGCGTTTCAGTCTAGCCCTCTATGGCAAGCTCTTTGGGAAATCTCCTCCTTTCGAGACGGTGAAGGCAACCTTGTTAGGTCTCTGGAAACAATACGGGATCACTCACATCGCTGATATGCCGAATGGCTACCTTCTCATTCGTTGTGAGACTGAGTCCACCAAGCAACATCTTCTGTTCAATGGTCCCTAGACGGGCCTCACCCTGCAGCTAGTTCCCTGGCAACCTTACTTCGAACCTGCTCATACTAAACTCTCAAGAGCCATGGTTTGGCTCCAGCTCCACAATCTCCCGATTGAGTTCTGGGATGGCGAAACCTTGGAGTCTATTACTGAACCTATCGGAAAACTTTTAAAAATTGATGAATTCACTCTGTCTCTTTCCAGGGCCCGTTATGCTAGAGTTTGCCTTGAGCTTGATTTATCTCAACCCCTAAAATGGGGCTTTTGTCTTGTAGATAGTGAATCTAGAGTGTTTGTGGTGATTTTATATGAGCGCTTGCCTACTTTTTGTTACCACTGTGGTTTGATTGGTCATGCCACTACCAGTTGCAGCCGCCGACCTGGAGGTTCACCGGAGGACCAGATGATGGAGGATGCCGCGGTTGGTTCCAGAGGTGACCCCCAGGCGTCAACTGACGTTCTTCCGGAGGGATCACAGGTCAGGTCAGTAGCTGCTCGGTCTGCGGAGACCATGGATCATGGTGGTTTTCAAAAGGAGGACTAGTCGACGGACTTTGGGTCTTGGATGATCGCTACCCGTCGGCGATACAGAGGCCGGGGCTGTGGAGGTGCTGGTTTTTCCTCGACACGTGGCTCTCACGTGCATCAGGAGGACAGGGACGATGCTCTCCCAACTGCACGATTTCCCAATCGCACGATTGAATCACGAGGCGTCTCTCCCCGATGCTGTGCAGGAGACGCGACACGTGGAAAGCAGAGGCAGAGAGGGTGGGGCATGTGGCGGCTTCAGGGCACGCGGTGGGGGTCGTGGTAGCCTTTCACGTCATGCCTTTGACCGTTCGCCTGCCCCTGCTATTTCGAACGTTCTGCCAGCTGCTTTTGATACTAATGAGGCATCTCTTTTGCTGGAGTGTGACGATGGTTCTCGGTTGGAATCTCTTGATATCCCTGGCCCTTCGATGAAGGACAAAAAAGGCAAAAAAGCATTAATACAAGGCTCGGGATCGGTTGCAGGCCAGCTTCTTTCCACGGTTCAATCTTTGAAGAAAGAGAAGGCACGGGGCTCCGTACTCCACCTAGCTGTTCCCGAGTCGTCACCTACCTTTCTCCTGGGCATTGAGGAGCCGTTGGCTATGACTGCGGGTGACTGTGATAAACATCGAAGGATGGTGGAGAGTCTAGAAGCCATTTTATCAGAAGATGAAGTTATGAGGATTCTGGTGATTCAATGGCAGACTCGGAGGACATTGATGAGGATATTGTAATGAATAATGATATTGACGATTCCACAACTCTTGGGCAATTTCAAGAGGGTTTAAGGAAAGAAAATCTGGTTCGGAAAGCAAGCTCCTCTCAGACGATATCTCCAAAGAAAGGAAGACACGGGGACATCGATGATGGAGACCCTATTCGGATCTCCCACAACGCTTCTCCTATCTCTTAACCTTTGTCTTCGTTTTTGCCTCTTTGGCCTGTTCTGTTTCTTGCTTCCTGATCATTGTTTGAGTTTTCTTTTGATGTCTTTGTTTCTCATGACTGTTAAACTTAATATTATAGGTTGGAATTGTAGAGGTTCTACGGGTAAAGACAAGATTAACAGGATTCGAAGGATCATGAAAGAGAATCATGTGGACATCTTTGCACTTGTGGAAACGAGGGCTAATGAAGATCGTGTTTACCGCCTTTGTAGCCAATTTGCTAAGCTTTGGAATTGGGTTGCAATTCCAGCTTTTGGCTATTCTGGCGGGATTATTATTTTCTGGCATAAAACACTTGGCAGGATTTCTCCTGTAGCTCATTCTCACCGTGCCCTGCATTTAATATATTCTTCTTCTGCAGATCATCCTTGGATTTTTTCGGTGGTGTATAATGCTCAGCATGTTGCGATCCAACGAAAATTTTGGAAGGAACTCGCGCTGCTCCCGAAACTTGATCTTCCTTGGATTGTTTTGGGAGATTTCAACGCTATTACTTCATCGTCTGAGCATAAGGGAAGTAAATTTAACTACTATGCTAGAAAGGCTTTTTTCTTCTCTAAATTTATCTCTGATAATGCCTTGCTTGATGTTAGTTTTTCTGGTGCTTCGTTTTCTTGGTGTAATGGGCAACAAGGTCTTGCGAGGCGGTGGGCTCGTCTTGACAGATGCCTGGTCAATGACCTTTGGTTAGCTTGTTCTAACTCTATTCATATTAAATACTCGCCTAAGATCTTCTCTGATCATTTGCCTATGCTTATTAATATTGCTGATGCTAATCATATTCCTCGTGGTATCTTTCGCTTTGAGAATTATTGGTTGGAGCATGCTAATTATATTTCGGAAATCCGTAAAGCTTTATCTAGCATTGCCCACTCCAATCCTATGCATGTCTTTTATCATATATTGGTTCAGGTTAGACGTAGTGTTTGTGCGATTAGGCATTTGGGTCTGGGTGCTCTTGATAGGGAGATTAAGATTATTGAGGGTCAACTCCAAGCTCTAGAAGTTGATGATAGATTAAGCTCCAATTTTGACCCGATATCTTTCAGGGGTTTATAGAACAGATACAGAGCTTTGTTGAGACAGTATCATAGCAGGTGGGCTTAAAAATCTAGGTTAAATTGGGTTATGAGTGGGGATATGAACTCGTCTTTCTTTCACAGAAATGTTAGGGTTCGTAGACACCATAATGCCAATTTAACCATTTCTGATTCCAATGGTAGGTGCCTTAGTGATTCTCACCAAATTGAAACTGCTTTTATGGATCATTTTTCCAATCTTTGGAATTCTTCTGTTTCCAGGTCTATTGATTTGGTTTTGGAAGCAATGCCTCCAGATTTGCCTACACTTCTAATGATCAGATGATTTCTTTAACTTGGATTGTTACCAAAGATGAAATTTATTCTACCCTTCTTTCCCTTCCTGATGGTAAATCTCCCGGTCCTGATGGCATGAATGTTGAATTTTATAAATTTTTTGGACTGACATTGAGAATCATCTGGTTCCTGCTATTGAGTATTTTTTTTCAGAAAGCTGTGATGCCTAGAGCTTGGGGTAGAACCTATATTACTTTAATCCCTAAGAAAGAGCACCCTAAATTTACTTCTGATTATCGCCCGATCTCTTTGTGCAATGTTGCTTATAAGATTGTTACTAAGATTCTGGCCAATCGTAACAAAAATGTTATTGCTTGCTTGCTTGGTAAAGAGCAATGTGGTTTTGTGCCTGGTCGCTCTCCTGTTGACAACATTATTGCGGTTCAGGAGATAATTCACTCTATTAATCAGGAGAGGACCTTCCCCCCTAGGATGATTATCAACGTGGACATTGAGAAGGCCTATGATACCCTAAATTGGAACATCATTCTAGCCACGTTAACTAAAATGAATTTTCCTAGCATCTGGGTTTCTTACATTAAGGCTTGTCTTGAAGCTACTTCATTTTCTATTCTTTTGAATGGGAAACCTTCTTGTTGGTTCAGTCCTTCTCGTGGGGTTAGGCAAGGGGACCCTCTTTCACCCTACATTTTCATTTTGGTTGCTCAAAATCTTATTGCTATTATGAACCATGCTCAATCTCTTGGTCTTATCCCCTGTTACTCAATTTTTTTGACTCATAATTTTAATCATTTTATGTATGCTGACGACCTGATTTTGATCACAACTGCTTCTAGAAAGACTGCTAGAAATATTGTTTTTTGCTTAAGTCTTTATGCTCAACTTTCTGGCCAGGTTCCGAATCAGAATAAATCTGAGGTTTTCCTTCCTCATTGGTTCAGTAAAAGAGTGTCGACTCGTATCTGCACTATTCTCAAGTTTAAGTTAGGTAAAACTCCTTTCACTTACTTGGGTGTGCTCATTTTCCCTAAATGTCTTGCTATTGCTCACTTTGATTTCATGGTTAACCGGCTTAATGCTACCGTGGTCAACTGGGGTAAATCTAAACTCTCTAAGGCTGGTAAGTCAGTCTTGATTAACAGTATTCTTATGGCTATCCCTATTTATTATCTTGCGGTGTACCCTATTCCTGACACTGTCCTTAATAAGTTATCCAAGATTGCTAGGAGATTCTTGTGGGCTAATTATGATCATGGTCATGGGATGCCCATGGTGAATTGGGATACTATTACTTTGAGTAAATCTGAGGGGGATTAGGCATTCGCAATCTTCTTAAGGTTAAACACTCGCTTATGGCTAAGAATCTTCTTAACTTTCTCAATAAGCAGGATGCTCTCTGGGTTGATATCTTATATTTAAAGTATGGGGATCATAATTTTTGGACCATGAAACCTCCCCAGAACTGCTTTGGCTTTCTTCCGAGGTCTTTGCGGTAATGCTAATGTTCTTAAACCTTTCTCGTGGATTAACTGTCTTAACCCAACTGTTACTTCTTTTTTATATCATCCTTGGAATTTTGACATTCCTACTGCCTTCAAACCTGTGTTCCTTAACATGGATATGTCTACTAAGGATCTTAGAATTTGTGACTTGTTAATTAACTGCAATTGGAATGTGGCAGCTCTTAATCTTATTTTTGGCTTCAATTGGAACTCTCCAATCATATCGCATGGTAAGATTAGTTTTGATGGAGTCACTCACTGGGTCTGGTCTCCTGAATCGCAAGGTACTAAGCTCTCTTCTAACATTTACAAGTTTCTTAACAAGAACTTATTGATTGAGCAGCAGTGGATTGGTTGGTCTAATATCTGGAAACTTAGAGTTGCTCCTAAAACTAAAACTTTCATCTGGATGTTGTTGCATGACAAACTTAAAACTTATGAATATATGTATCGGCTAAACCTTGGTCCTCCTGATCCATGTGTGTTTTGTGGTTTGGTCTTAGAAAGCTTTGATCATCTCTTTAAATCTTGCCATGTTAGTGTTCGGATTTGGAAGACAGTTGAAATTCTTGCTGATATTAAAGTTAATCTTCTCAATTTGGTTACTGGTGGTGATTGGCTTGACTTCAGTTCCAATGGTAACTCTTTATTTTTGGCCTTTATTATTGCTGCTACTCTTTGGCAAATTTGGAAAAGCAGATATAACAGGATCTTCAGGCAAGATAATCCGGATATCTACAAGATTGCTAATCTGGTGATACTTCATGTTAAGGATTTTTCTATCAGCACTAATAACCATTTGATGGGGAATTATATGATGAACAACAGACCTCGCCTTGGTGCTTTGGGTGTTTTCTCTGCTGCGGCTTGGAATCTCGCTACATGTAAGGGTGGTATGGGCTTTATGATTATCAATTTTAACGTTACTGTTTGTGGTGTAGGTCTTTGCCCTATTAATCTGGCCGACAGTCTGGATATGAACTTGAAGGCACTCTGCTGGGCTTTTGATTATATCATCGAATCAAAGGATTGCTGTTCTAACATTTACATCAGCTCAGAGGACCTTTGGAGGAAGATTAATTGTAATGAGGACTTGGTCTCTTGGCGTCAGGGTGCTTCTATGGATTGTCTGCTTCGGCTTCTTCGCCACTTGAATCAGCCTCAGATCGAAGTTATACCTCATCACTGGAATCGGGTTACTACTGTTTTGGCTGGCCATGGGATGCATGCTTCTCAACTTTCTCTCTTTCATATGGGTATGAAAAAGCCAAAATGACTAATGAAGTTATTTCATCAATCTGGTTTTGCTACATGATTTCTTTTTTAGTTCTGGGTGTATTTGTTTTTCTTTCTGTTTTCTAGATTGTTTTGTTTTTGTTTGATTGGTGGTTTGTACCTGTCTGTTTGTATGAACCTTTTTTGATTATTAATAAAATAGCTACCATGGTGGCTCTTTCCCTCAAAAAAAAAAAAAAAACCAATTGTGCCCTCAAATATACAAAATTAACCTACAGCCTCAAAAGAAACTCATAAAAAAAAAATAGTATTTATCAAAACCCTCTCAGAAATCACAATCCAGAGCTCCTTTAAGAACATGCAATCCCTCCATAGAAAGACTCTTCCTAACTCTGGACCTACTGACCTGAATCCTAATTGGTGGATCCAGAGAGAAACACACCACAACCACAGTCAAATTATCACAAGTATTCCTCCTCATAGCCTCCCTAACAAGCTCTCTAGAACACCTTGCAGGATCATTGTGAAACATCAGCTCTTTCCTTGCCAATGTCACTGCACATTGACTACTCATCACATCCCACAATCCATCACATCCAATTATCAAGAACTCATCTTCTTCTGTCAATGTTAATTCCTGCAACTCAGGTTCCGCGCTCAACGGACATACCGATCCTTTCGATCCCTTTATGTGCCAATCACCGATGGCTCGTGCCACCGATAACTGCCCATTCAGATATTCATCTGTCACAGTACCACCTAGCTTCTCAATTCGCAGTTTTTCACTCATGCAATTTGGTTTATGATCTTTGGAAAGCTCGATCGCACGACCGCGCTTTCCTAGTACCGCTCGACAGTCACCGGCATTGGCTATGAGCATTTTCCTGTCGAAGATGAGAACAGTGAGTGCAGTTGTTCCAGAGGAGCAATCCAAATGAGGGTGATCAGCAAATGCATGGTCTGCTTTAACATATGCACTTTGCATAGCCTTTTCTATGCTTGTCGGAAAATCTTTGTCTTCCAGTATGAACTTTAGTATGTTTTTTCTCACAAATGATGCTGCATCTGTTCCACCATGCCCATCAAATACCTGCAATCAATCTCACTACATTGTTATGTGAATCAGTATTGATTCAATATATATTGTGCATCAGAATAGAATTTACCCCATAGAAAGCACCAGGAGAAGGAAAATCCATGTCTCCTCTGAGATGTTCAACAAGATTATCAATACAAATGTGCTCATCTTCCATATGTTGTTTCGGCCCAATCTCCGAACAACTCCCCGACCGATACACAGGCAAGAAATTTTTCCGTGCATCAGACGGCGATATCAAACCAGGGCTTCGAAAACCAGAATCCTAAAACAAAGAATTTCACAAGTGAAAGAGAATTAATTAATCAATGTACTACTAGCACATAACAAATCAATGGTGGAATAACACATACAAAATCAGATAAAGTTGGCAACTGGTTAGAGCTCCTGCAATGCCGGAGATCAGGGAGATGCCGAGGAGGCCTTCCAATTGCCGACGTTTTCTTCAAACCTTCTGGCTTACCGGGTTCTTCCCGATTGATTGAAGATACATTATTATCTTTGGTTCTAAATCCATTGTCTAGTATCACAAAAGCACTGGTTGCCATTTCTTGATGTACACATGAACAAATTACAAAGTATCTATCTATCTATCAATCAATCTATCTATCTATCAATCTAGGCCTTAATTGGATGTCTAGTTTCAATTAGAGAGCTCTTCTTCAACAACAAAATGTTTCATATCAAAACAATAACATTCACAATTCAAACAAGTTTTATCAATTTCAAGAATTGGGAATAAGATTGGAATCATTCTACCATTTGAATCAAATCAAAGAATTCCATGCATTCAATCCTCAATCAGATGAAACCTGCATCAAAATCAAACCTTTAGGTTAAGGTTGCAAGAAATGCATCAAATCTAACAGAAAAATTTCAGCATTGAACCACCAAAAATGATGAATTCATGAGCCAATTGAAACCATAGTTTGATAAAAAAAAAGAAACTAAGAAAAAAAGAAAAGAAAAATATTAAAAAAAGGCAGAATGGGAACAAGATTCAAACCAAATTAGCTTCAAATTCTACACATCAAGCAAAAGAAGTAAATAAAAAAGGGATTGGAATCAATTGCCTCCAATCAAAATCCCACCTTTTTCTCTAAAGAAAGAAGCCATCACTTAAAAAAAAAAAAAACTTTGGTCGTTAGAACACGTGGCGTAATATTAGTGGTGGAATTCCCTGTTGACAGGTTGAGGCCACGTGGTTTACGGTTTTTGTGCTAGCGGGGGCTTTGGGGAGATGCTTGACCATTGGATTCTTGACATAAGATTTGATTTGGACGGTTGAGATTTCGTCTTTTGGGGTTGTTGGATCCAGTGACAGGATTCTGAGCAACCCTATTGGCCATTCATGGATAGAGTTTTGATGAAATGATGATTGCAATGAAGTGACGGGATAGGGATGGAGAGGAGAAGAGGGTTTTGGTCGTGTTTTCCAAACTTCTCTGTGAGGGTGAGATTGAAGGGAAGGTCTTCGCAGCCGGAAAAGGAGAGGAAGATCTTCTTGGTGAAAATAGCGGTAAACTAAGAGGTATAACGAGAGTGGGATGATGTGCCAGAGTATTGTAGTACCCTCTTCTGGCCCCTTCGCATGTTGCTATTCTAGTGTTTGTTTACTTCAAATGGAGGCTGAAATCTAAGTTTAACTGTGCCTTTTAACGATAACATTGTTTGTATGTTTTTTATTTTTGTGTGTATAGATCATGAAGTTCTTTTGTGATTGTTTAATTATGAGTTGTTATGCTATTTTAAAGTCCTTTCCCCATATGGAGAAATACTTTGTAATTGTCCCATCTAATGGTCAAAATTAAATATGCTTGTTGTGGTTTACTATTTTGGTTGTCATGTTATTTTCTTTTTGAGCAACGATATATGCACCGAATTCGATTTCCCGAATTCGGTGCACGAATGACGTGGCAACCACTTTTTTTTTAAAAATAAAATAATAAGTAAAATAATGTTATAGTAAAGTCATCTTGCCCCACGTGACAGCCATTTGTTTCTTTTTTTTTAATAAAATAATTAGTAAATTAATTTTATCTCTTTTAAAGAGAGTAGTTAGGTGTACAGCAGGTTCCATGGCTTCTTTTGCCAATGTTGCCGCCGCCAAGGTCGCCGATCTTCCTGTTTCCAACGGCGGTGGTTGCTCTCCTCTCTCTTCTCTCTCTCTTCCCCTCTTCTCCTTTTTTCCCATCCACCGATAATGAGTTAGCGCACCTTTCCCCCGCTACGTTCCCTCGCGGCCGAAGATGACGGTAAGGTCGGGTTACTCGTCGCTCACCCCGCTTTATTCTTCCCTCGTGGCCGAAAACAATGGCAGGGTCTGGCAACTCGGAAATTTGAATCTCAATTTTTTTTTTTTACAAACATGGCTTGGGGTGTGATTAGCATCAGAAATTTCATAATAGCTAGTTCATGTCAAATGGAAATTGATTTTTTTTCCCCTTGAATTTGTTATTCAGTTTTTGAATTTTAGAATCTACTGTTTTATTTTTGTGTTAAAGGTGCTTATTTTGTATGTGAATCTGAATTCATTCTCACATTGAATTTTATTAGAGCAGCAAACATAGTTTGGATAGATTGATTGTTATCTTTATGTGTGTCTGTGTGTAAATGTGGCAGGCGATTAATTGGATTCATGAAAAGATGCAAGCTGATTGTTGTGGAAGAGAAATGAGGCTTATGGATGAGTTCAATTTGATATTCACCAATTTATTTCAGATTTTGTATAGATTCTGAAATTTCAGTATGTATCATTTTTTGAGTAATATATTTTGAAATTTCAGTATGCAAGTTGATTTTATATGGATGAGTTCAATCAGGCTTTGGAAGAGAAATGAGGCATCATGTTTTGAGTAATATATTCTAAAATTTCAGTATGTATCATTTTAAAGGATCTTAGGCTTCATATATTCTCCAGGTTTAGGCTTTATATAACCTGGAAACTATATTCACACCCAAAAATCTTGATTCTGCAGTATCATTCTTGTATATCAAAAAAACACATTTTCCAGCAATCATCAAAACCCTAGAATTTATATCACAAAAACAACCTAATAAACGACATAAACATATTGCAAACCACAATTGAGTGATATATATACAAAACCACAACAAACAACCTAATAAACAACAGAATATATATCAGAAAACCACAATTGAGTGATATCAAAACCACTCAAATTTCACAAAAACAACATAATAAACCACGGAATATATATCACAAAGAACTACAACAAATTGCAAAAAAAATTACAACAAACAAAATACAACAAACTGAAACAAACTACAACAAATTGAGTGATATATCACCAAAACAACTTCAATGCTCCGACTAAACAACCAATTGGAACCGGTAGCTTCCTATTTCATATTTTAATGAAATTTTGAAGCACGAATTCAACCGCATTACAAATGCCTTCAGCATCCCTGAAACACAAATTTCAACATGCGTCACCACACAATAAAAAAAACCTAAAAAAATGGATATACTTATAATCATAACCGTTTATTTTTCAACCATGAAATGTATATTACCTTGGATGAAAAATCATTGCCAATAGTTTGCATTGTGGAGCTATCAACATGCATATTTGGCATATGAGGGAGGGAATTCGAATTGACCTAAGAGGAAAGAATTTTATATTAAAATTTTATGCAAGATCATAACAAATATAAATATTAATTGACATAACATTACCACACTTTCTTGAGTACAAAGTTTTGCTTGTGTTTCATTATGAGTTTGAACATTACCCTTCGTTTGAGATTTCTGAAATAATTAACATTATTTAGATAGAAAGATAAAATTGAAAATAAAATGATATTAAAAATGAATACCTTTTTTTTATTTATAGTAATAATTTCTTCAACTTTTGACTTCTTTCTTTTGGATAGTGGCCGGCCCTTGTTACGCACCTTTAAAGGTGTTAGGAACTTCGCGGTTGAAGACATCGTTTGATGTTGCTCATGATCTTCATTTAAAAGCATCGGGGATATAACTTGATTAGAACTAGTCTCCCAACAATTATCCATGAGCTTCTTCATTGCCTCATCCATGGTTTTCATCAAGAATAAATATTTTTCAGTAGAGGATACTCTAATTTCAGCAATTTTAGCAAAATGAGAATTTAATTTGTTGTAGCGCACACTTTGTTCACTAGTGTGTGTGTCATCATAACAATTCATCACATATGTATGCCAGCGTTTGATATCCTTTCTCCATCGAGGTAAAATATAATGAGATGGAATCTCTTTCACATTCCTCTCAATAAGAAGTTTGCATATATGCCTACAAAAAATTCCTCTGAACTCAAATAAACGACATGAGCATTTGATGTCAAACTCATCCTCATTGTGATAAACAGTAAACACAACTTGCCTTCTGAATCTACCATCTTTCCCTTTAAATATGTCTGTCACTTGAAATGTATGTATTGGCCCATTTGAGTTGATAAGTGCTAGATTGCAAAATAACATTCCTCTCAACTCATCTTGAAATAACTTAAAAATTTCATTTGTATAAGCTTCATGTAGTTGCTTCTCAAAATGACAATCAATTAGCAATGAGAAATTTGAGCTAAAAGAAGCAAAATTAGCTTTGTTTTCCTTCTCAATTTTGCTTTTCAATGCATTATCATATTGCTCCACAAATTATTTTAGAGATGTCGTTGGTCCAACATAGCTATCAAAAAAAGCATTTATGCTCTCACTTCTTTGAGTTGTAGACATTCCTGCCCAAAAAACTCCTTTAACATATATTGGTGCCCAACGCTGACGATTTATATACAAAAAATTCAGCCATTCATTCTTTTCAATATTATAATCATTTATCATCTTCAACCAAGTGTCTTCGAATTCTTGCACATCTATTGCCTCATAAACAATGCTCTTCAAAATCTTTTTTATTGCTTTATAGTGAGTTAGTCCTCCAAGCTTCTCAGGAATTTTTTTTCATAATATGCCAAAGACAAAGGCGATGATGAGAATTAGGAAAAACCATCCTAATTGCACCTTGAATAGCCATGCATTGATATGTAATTATCGCCTTTGGGGCCTTCCCCGACATGCATTCCAACCAAGTTTTGAACAACCAAATATAGCTTTCGGTATCCTCCTTTGACAATAAACCACATCCAAATAATGTTGTTTGCCCATGATGATTTACTCCAACAAAAGGAGCAAAGGGCATATCATACTTATTTGTTAAGTATGTTGTGTCAAAAGAGATAACATCATCAAAAGATTCATAAGCTGCTCTAGACCTTGCATCAGCCAAAAACACATTTCTTAATCTGCCATTATCATCCATATCAACCAAGTAAAAAAAATTTGAATGTCTCCTTTGCATGCGAGAGAAATAAATCCCAAGCGCCTCAGCATCCCCAACACCAAGCCTGATTTGCCTTGCTTTCGCAATATAGTTCCGACAATCTCTTTCTGTATATGCCAAATTCTCGTACCCACCACTTTCAACAGCTAAAGACTGAAAATTTTTACTCAAACTTATACCTGCTTGATCATTTAGTTCAAGTCTTCTCTTCACATACACATCCATTTTTTTATTGCATTTTTGAAATCTAGATTTCTGTGGACTGAGTGCATGATTGTGCTCAAAATGGACCCGAGATATAGTATACCTTCCATCATTGGCAACAATAACATTAATTTTTGCTTCACAGTTTGTTTTGGTGGATAGCCTTGGATTGAAGGAATTTTGTGATGAAGATATTCTTCTTTTGCCACCCCTTACACATGCAAGTGTGTAATACTTTAACTTTCCATCCTCTCCGGATTTTGTTGTTCTTTTGGTAATACCAAACCCTTCATGCCAAGCATATTCAACATAAAAATTATACACTTCTTCTTCTGAGTCAAGCGTCATGCCGGCCTTGGGAATAACTGTTTCACATATTGAATCTTCAAGGTGTACCACTTTATTTAATATTTCAAAACTAGAAGACCCTTCTATCCCATTCTTGCTTGGGTTAGAAGACCCAAGCTCAAATTCTGCCTCTGCCATATTTAACCAAACACCACTTTGGATTACGTGGCTATGCAAACCAAATATTTGATGAGATCCAAAAAATAATAATCATATACATGAATTATTTGTTGGTGTTGTTCATGGTGTTCCCTAATATCTAACTTGATTGGCTGAATTGATTATTTAGATTCTAGTGTCAAAAAATTATCTCAAAAATAAGAGTAGCAGACTTGAAAATTGATGTAAAAGAGTTCCATAACTTTGAAACTTGTTCAGATTATTGAACAACGACACTGATCAACAATGCAGATCCATAAGAGAGTCACTCAAGCACCAAAAAGTTGCTATGGTGATAGATGATCTTGCATAATCTAATTTAATATGAAATTAAAGGAATCAAAATCTTAAACAACAAAGAATTATCTCCATCATTCATCAAAATACCAAAATCACATCTTCTCAAGAGACAACCAAGACAAATACATCATTCATCCCCAAAAAATAGAAAAAAAAAATCCATAATAACAGCTAAAATACAAATAAAATCTCACCACAATGGATCAAAAGAAACCAAAAGCTACTCACCAGCTAATGATGGAAGCCCTTCTTAACCTCAGGTGAGGATGGGTTAGCAAAGAATTAGGAAAACAAAAGATCGGGGTTGGCAATGAATTCGAGTGATGTTGGCTTTGAAAGAAGCATGAAGCTTTACTGAATATTTTGTTTTAAAAAAATAAAAAATAAAAGTGGGGGAGACGGTCGGCGATTTTGATGACTTGCTTCAGACTCTCTCTTTCAAAGAGATAACATTAATTTACTAATTATTTTATTAAAAAAAAGAAACAAATGGCTGTCACGTGGCAAGATGACTTGACTATAACATTAATTTAATAATTATTTTATTAAAAAAAAAGAAACAAATGGTTGTCACGTGGGACAAGATGACTTTACTATAACATTACTTTACTTATTATTTTATTAAAAAAAAAGTGGATGCCACGCCATTCGTACACCGAATTCGGGAAATTGAATTTGGTGCATATATCGTTGCTCTTTCTTTTTTACTTTTGCCTTTAAGTTTCCTCCCTGATGAATGAATACTCCATGGTGTTCCCTATTTTGGTTGTTATGTGGTTTTAATTATGCATCTTTTATTGGGATTTTTATATCCTTGTCTGGATGGAGATATGTTTGGTTGTTGTGCCATTCTTCAATAGTTTTGCGTATATATTTATATTTTTTTTTTATTGTTGTTCAATCATACTTTGTTTTCTTTTTCATTGGTTGAAACTAGTTTTTTTTATTGGTTGGAACCAATTTAGATGTTTAATCCTACTTGGTTTAAGTGGGTGGAACCAATTTAGATGTTCAATCCTACTTGGTTTTGTTGGTAAACATGCAGATGCCATTTGTTATTTATTTCCTTTTTAATTGTTGTTCAATCCTCGTTGTTTTTTTCATCACTTAGTGTAGTTGACAATTTATACATAAATTATGGTTTGGTTGTAAATTTCAAGTCTCAAATCTACAATACTATACATGTACAGTAATTGTTATTTATTTATTTTTATTGTTGTTCAATCATCCTTGGTTTCCTTTTTAATTGGTTTGAACCAATTTAGATGTTTAAATGGGTGGAACCAATTTAGATGTTTAATCCTATTGGGCAATCAATACATAAATTAGTTGTTTGGTTGTAAATTTCAAGTCTCCAATCTGCAGTACTATACATGTACAGTAATTGTTATTTATTTATTTTTATTGTTGTTCAATAATCCTTGGTTTTCTTTTTAATTGGTTTGAACCAATTTTTTTTATTGGTTGGAACAAATTTAGATGTTTAAATGGGTGGAACCAAGTTAAATGTTCAATCTTGATGGCCAATTAATACATAAATTAGTTGTTTGGTTGTGAATTTCAAGTCTCCAATCTGCAGTTCTATACATGTATAGTATTTGTTTGTTTGTTTGTTTTTTTAATGTTGTTCATGAGATGGTATTTGTTATTTACTTCCTTTTAATATTTCATATCTCCAATTTGTAGTAATGTACATGTTGTCTCATAACATTGGACAACAAAATAAAATTAGGATGCATTTACAACCATGTCATGTATTAATTTCCATGAGAATTCCTTGTAACTGGGGCCTTAGTATTTGATTTTGTATAGCCTAGCTAGTCCTACACAACCACTTGACCTTTAGTTATTTTCCAAAAAGTGCCTGATGCTGAGTTATTTATCATAAGGATGCATTACAAAGTTGATGAAATAGAGGCATGGCGAGATATATTGACTATTGTTTTCTTGACCAAATATCAAAAGATATAATATCCATGGCCAGAGAGAGTTAAATTTGGAGGTTGGGGGTTGTTGCAGTATGGTGGTTAGACACATCAAGCCATGATAGTGGTTACAAGGAGGTTAGAACTGACCTAGATGCCCTCAAAATGGCATTTTCAGTAGGTCATAGTAGGGAGATTTATGTTTGTGTGGAACTCCCTAGTAGTGGCCAACCAGTAGCCTGTGACTTTGGCTGTACTCCTTTGACTAATGAAGGTGTGGGGATAGGTGAATGCAGTAGGATAGCACTTTTAAAACCTGTTGTTGATGAGGAAGAAGATGTTGCACCTGTTGAGAATTTGGAAGACATTCTAGTTAGTGGACATGGCAGAAGGCATAATGTAGATGAAGAGTGTGATTTTGAAGACTCAGACTATAATTTCAGTGATAAGTATGAAGAAGAGGAGTTGTTTAATGTTGGTGGATCAAGCCCAAATGTTGTTAGTGATGGTGAAGTTGCAAATGTTAGTGAAGAAGAAGACATTATCGAATCTGATTATGCTGATTCTGAGGGTTTTAATTCCTGTTCTTCAACAGATGAAGATGGTTTGGCCCCTCCTAGACCTAGATACATTGAGTTTAATGAAGAGGTTGACATGAAGAACGCACAATTTAAAATTGGGATGAAATTCGGAAGCTTCAAGCAGGTTAAGGATGCAGTGAAAAATTATAGTATAAAGAACATGTATGTGATGAGATTTTAGGCCTACACTAAGACAAGATGCAAGGTATTTTTGTGAAGGGATGCCCATTCTATTTGTGGGCATCACCTATGAGTTGATGACAAAAAATACAATACAGATAAAGGTAAGTGTCTTGAAGCATGAATGTGCTAGGGATCATAGCAATAGACATGTGAGTGCATATTGGATAGCTAGACATTTGAGCAATTTAGGGTGAAGCCGCAATTGGAAAATTGTTAGTATGTACAAGCTGTGAAGAATCAATCAAAGTGAACATCAATAGATTAAAAGCTTACAAGGCAAAATGTATTGCAGTTAGGTAAATTAAATGTGTTCCTTTCATTGTTCTTTGTTATGCAACTTGAGTGTGCTTAATTATGAATTTTTGTGTTTTATGTGTATTGAACAGGATCATAGATGGTGATGAGGAGTCACAAATAACCAGACTGCATGATTACACGCTAGAGATAATGAGGACACATCAAAATTCCGCATTTATCATTCTTGCTGATGAAGGGGTCTTCCAAGGTATGTATTAGTATCATGTTGATCATCAATTGTTATTTAATTTTCTATATGTATCTTTAATTATGAGATTAACCTAAACCATCAAAACTGATTTTCCCTCTGTCTCTCCTATCAAGGTCGCTGCATCTCTGTCTTGCTCCATTGAGAGCTTTATTTCTTGTAAGCAGGTTGTGAGCATTTGGTGCCCTTGATGGGAGTGCTGAAAGAAAGGAACTCATGGGGGCAGCTCTTGACAGCTGTTGGGATGGTCACAAAATGATTGCATCTATCCCGACTGCCTGATTGTAGTCAACAAGAGAACATAGAACTGTAGGTTCCTCTGGCTGCTTACACAAGATCTAGAGTTGTTGGCAACCACAGGCAGGCACTTCACTGATAGGCAGAAGGTGAGAATTAATTCATAATGTTGTACGTCCACCAGTTGTATTCTAGTACCTTAATTAATTCATCATATTGATTCTAATCTTTTTTTAATTAAGTGCTAATTTTGTATCATCGCGATTATTAAAATTAGTCTCATGTTGGACCTGATTTTTTCATATTGGAATTGATACAATGCTAAATTTGAATATCGGTTTTCAATACTCTTATATATATATATATACTATATATTAAATAAATTTAAAACATGGATTGAAATTAAAAAATCTAAATTCACCAATCTAATCTTTTAAGAGTTATACATTTATATTAATAAATTCACAAATTTACAAGGGCTAAAATACATAAAAATTTAAATCTTTTAATCTAATCAATTTAAAGAGTTATATATATAAATATATATATATATATATAATAAATTTAAATTTTCTGAGGCTAAAAGTAAAAATATCAGCTTTTCCTAATTTAATTCCATTAAAATATAACTTCAATTTCTTTTAATTTCTCTCTATTAGTCTTCATCAAACATTTCCTTTTCTTCTTCATCATTATATGTTTGAAGTTCTTGAAAATATTTGATTTAATTTATATTGTTTAAAATTAATAAAAGTTTTATTATTTTGTTAGAGTATAAATCCCATAGGTCACTAAACCCCTTAATATAGTATCAGCATTTGATTAGATTCTTTGGATCTGGCGGTTTGATTTACATTTCAGGAGAGGTGCCTCCTATTTCCGATAGGGAATTGATGATGTATTCTTAGGAATAATACATATGGATTATGTTTGTGACTCATTTCTTGTTGGAGATGACAACAAGCACTACAAAGAAATAAAATTGGATAAGCGTTGGGAAAAATCTGTAATTATAAGTCTCCAAGCAATACATGTGC